>NC_134869.1:51813880-52068880 GCF_049852395.1 Peromyscus maniculatus bairdii
TAAACCTTCGTCTTTTGAGTTGCTTTGGTGAGGATATTTATTATAGCCACAGGGAAAATGCCACCAAGCTATTTTACATTTCCATCAATAGTGTCTGAGGACTCCCGTGTCTTTAAATCTTTACCTGGGCATAGTATTTTTTTAGCCACTCTAGTAGATATACATTAGTATCTTATGGTGGTTTGTATTTGCATTTGACTAATGACTATATTTATTGCTCTTTTCTTCATACTTTTCTGATTTGTATACTTTTATGGAAAAATATCTAATTAGGTCTTTGGCCTTTTTATAAAATTGAGTGGCTATTTTCTTATTAGTTAAATGTATTGCTCTTTATATGTTCTGCATGCAAGTCCTTGATCAAATATATGATTTATGAATACTTTCTCTCACTCTGTGGATTGCTTATTATCTTAACAACATTTTTGTTTAGAGATTTTTTTTTAACAAATTCAAACATTTGTTTAAGATATTTTCTTTACTCTCCCCTTTATGAATTGTATTTTGGTCTTTTGTTAACGTAAGTTTTGCTATGGTTATAGTTTTTCCTAGTTTTTATAGGTTTATGTTTATGTTTAGGTCTGTGACCAATTCCAAGTTAATTCTTACCCATGGTTAAATATGGAACAAAAATCTTGTTTGTATTTTTTTAAACAAATGTCTTACTTTCTCTTCCTCTTGCTGTGATCAAATACCCCAGCAAAGAAACTTAAGGAGAAAGGGTTTATTATGTCACACTGTTCAAGGGTACAGTCCATCATGGCCGGGAAGTCAAGGTGGCCAGTGCCTGAAGCAGCTGGCCTCATCATGTCCACAGTCCAGAAGCAGAGAACAATTAATTCATGCTAGTTTTCAGCCAGATTTCATACAGGACAGAATCCCCTGATTGAAGAATCGTTCTACCCACTATTAAGATGAATGTTCCCACGTCAGTGAACATAAGCAAAGTGATTGCTCAAAGACATTCTCAGAGGCTCTCCTTAGTCAAGCCAATCCTTCATACATGTGCCTGAAGGTTTGTCTCCTTGATTCTCGATTCTGTCAAAATCATAACCAACACCAACTATCCTAGCAGACAAAAGCCATTGTCCCAGCACCATTTGTCTTTCCTTCACCAGATTTCTTTTGTAAATTTCCTTTGTCAAGTATCTGCTGTTCACATACATGCAGGTCCATGCATGGACCCTTTATTCTGATTCATTGTTTGTCTGATACTGACATTACAACGTTCATTAAACTTACAAGAAATCCAGGCCATCTAGTGTGTTACGTTTTCCAAAACTTTGTTCTTTGTAAAGTTATTTTGACTATTATTTGTCTTTTGCACTTCCATAAGAATTTTAGAACCAGCTCATCAGTCTCTTGGTTTGAGGACTGTATTGGATTTGTATGTTAATTCAAAGAACCAACATCGCACTAGTGATTTCTCTACTGTTTTTCAAAGTCACATTTCACTGAACCTCATTCTGGTCTTTATAACTTTTTTTTTTCTGTTAACTGTCTTTTTTTTTCCAGTTAATTTGTCTGGATTCTTAAGAGGAAGCTGAGGTTATTGGCTTAAAATCTCTCTCTCTCTCTCTCTCTCTCTCTCTCTCTCTCTCTCTCTCTCTCTCTCTCTCTCTCTCTTCTCATAAAGACATCTTTTCCCCTGAACTACCACACTTTCTTAGTAGCATCACACAGATTTTGATCAGTTCCTTTTGAACTTTCAGTTAATGTAAAGTACTTTCTAATATTCCTTTTGAGTTTTTTCTTTACTCATGTGGTAAAAGAAATATGTTATTTTGTTTGCCAAACTTGAGCATTTTCCAGAAAACCTTTTTGTTATTTATCCTAATTTAATCTGAATAATAGAACACATACTTTTTCAGACTGGAATTCATTTGTATTTATTAAGACATATTTCATGGCCCAGAATACAGACTATCTTGGTAAACATTCCTGTGCACTTGAAATGAATGTGTAGACAGCTGTGGTTTGGTGGAGTATTTTTTAAATACAAATTAGATCATGTTCATGGATGACTTGCTTTCTATCTGTTTACTTAATTTTCTTTTTATTGTTCTATTGATAACTGAGATTGATTATTAATAGTTTACATACAAATGTAAATTTATATATTTTGCAGTTCTATGAATTTTACTTCATATATTTTGAGTACTTGTTATTACTATATAAGCACTTAGGGTTGTAATATACTTTCAATTAATTGACTTCTTTTTCATTATGCATTTTTTTTTGTCCAGGATGGTATCATTTATTGTGATATATTCTTTGTCTGAAATTGTCATATCCATTCATCTTCCTTTTGTTTAGTCTACTGTGTATTTAATGTTTGGGGCTTGTCTTAGAGTTTCTATTGCTATGAAGAGACACTCTAACCATGGCAACTCTTATAAAGGAAAACATTTCATTGTGGTGGCTTACAGTTTCAGAGGTCCATTATCATCATGGCAGGACATGGCGGCATACAGGCAGACATGGTGCTGGAGAAGGAGCTGAGAGTTCCACATCTTCATCCACAAGCAACAGGAAGTGGACTGTTAACACTAGGTGTAGCTTGATCATAGGCTACCTCAAAGCCTGCCCCCACAGTGACACACTTCCTCTAACAAAGCTGCATCTACTCCATCAAGGCCACAGCTCCTTATAGTACTCCACTCTCTTTGGGGTCCATTTTCTTTCAAACCACCACAGGGCTTACTGCTATATAGAGCGGATTCTGTGGCTGAAACAATAGAAATCCATTTTCCCCACAGTCCTGGAGACTGGAGGTCTAAAAGCAAGGTTCTGGGTTAGTGTTTGGTCAGGCCTTTCTTCTTGGCTTGCAGTTGGCTGCCTTCTTGCTGTGTCCTCAAATGGTCCTTTTTTTTTATAAAAGGAGAAAAAAAGGGAGAGAGAGAGAAAGGGAGAGGAAAAGTGAAGGGGAGAGGAGGGAGGGAGAGGAGGGAGGGAGAGGAGGGAAAAGGATGGAAAGAGTCAAGGGCATTTCTTTCTCCTCTTGCAAGGATGCTCCTCGTAGTGGAATGCGCTTCCCCCTTTATAGCCTCATCTAGCATTAATGACCTCTCTCTGAATGTGCTCCACCCAGACTCAGGGCTTCAACAGAATTCTGGAAGGACACACTTCAGTCCACACTAGCATGGTGTATATCTTCCAACTTTCCACGTTGAACTTGTGATTTTTTTTCTTATTTCTGTAGTATATGTGAAGTATATTTCTTAGGAACTAGAGTTATATTTTGCATTTAGTAACCCAGTTTTACAAACCTCAGTTGTGATGACTACATAATAATTTTTGCCTGTTTGTTTTTCAAGACAGGGTTTCTCTGTGTAGCCCTGGCTGCCCTGGAACTCACTCTGTAGACCAGGCTGGCCCTGAACTCACAGGGATCTGCCTGCCTCTGCCTCTCAAGTGCTGGGATGAAAGGCATGCACCACCATCACCAGGCTACATAATAATTCCAAATGTGGTTATTAACATCCTGAAATTCATTACTTTACTCTTTGTTCTCCACTTATTCCACATATAATCTATGAAAATCCTCCCCTCATTTTCCTCTCTTTTGGATTCTTTTTATTTTTTTCACTTCCTGTCTTCTTCTGGCACATGGGCTCTTTGTCAATGTATGTGTGTGTGTGTGCTTTTATGTTTATTTTATACATCTATAGCTTATTACACTCTGTCTTTAAGAAATACTTTTTCAGGTCTCATACAGTATTTTTGTAGTCAGACTTTTCTTTGGGGGCTGCTAGCTCACAAAAAAATGGCATGGAGACTTATTATTAATTATGAAAGCTTGGCCTTAGCTTAGGCTTGTTTCTAACTAGCTCATATAACTTAAATTTATCCATATTTTTACATCTACGTTCCTCTACCTGCTTGTTACCTCATCATCTCCATTATGTGCATCCTGGTTATTCTGCCTCTGGCTGGCAGCTCAGCCTTTCTTCTTCTCCTGAGACCTCTCTGTCCCCAGAAGTTCCACCTAACCTCTTCCTGCCTAGCTATTGGCCATTCAGCTCTTTATTAAACCAATCACAGGGATACATCTTCACACAGTGTAAAGGAGTATCCTGAAATGTATTTTGCAGAATTCTCTATAGGTTCAACATGTTTGAGCAGTTGGTCCCCCACTGTTGGGGCCATTTGGAAAGGTTCTAGAACCTTAAGGTAGTAGAGCCTTACTAGAGGAAGTGAGTCACTGGGGTTAGATCCCCAGGCTTTACAGGAAGGCCCTATTTCCTGTTTACCCTCTCCTTCCTGAGTATGGATGCAGTGTGACCAGCCAGCTTCCTGCTCATGGCATGGTGTCTTCTCTTCCAGTGGTCATTTCTTCCTTCTGAAACCATGAAGCCAAAATAAATCCCCTTCCCTTGAGTTGTCTTTGTGAGGGTGTTTTATTACAGAAGCAGGAAAAAAGTTAAGACAACTGTTATATCTTCTACCATTGCCTGTTACAGAGGCAAGCCCCCTCTGAGTCCACTTATGTATTTCTTAGCCTGATCAGTGAGCATGGTATAGTTCTTAGTCACATGTGAACTTGATGCTATCCTCCATATCCTTCAGGTAGGTAGGTAGGTAGGTAGGTAGGTAGGTAGATAGATAGATAGATAGATAGATAGATAGATAGATAGATAGATGTGTGTGTGTGTGTGTGTGTGTGAGAGAGAGAGAGAGAGAGAGAGAGAGAGAGAGAGAGAGAGAGAGAGAGAGAGAGGAGCCATAAGCCTAAGTGACCCTTGACACACATGCCGCCATATTTGGGTTTCTCTCCTCTTTTCTTAGATCTAGGCCTTGCTTAAGTCTCCATAGCACCAGAACCTCTTCCCACAGATACCAGAACCTCTTCTCAGATATCAGGTGAATGAGCTGCAGTTAAGCAATTAGGCAGTTAGACAAGGGTAGATAGATAACCTGCAGAGCAACATTTTCTGCTGGCCGAACAGCTCATAATTAAGTCCCTTCCTGCTTGCAACCCCCATAATTAAGTCCCTTCCTGCTCACAACTCCCTTTGCCTACCAATAAATGCCTTGAGAGAAAAATAAAATTTTGGAGCTTGATCAGACGTCCTGTTTTGCTCTCATTCTTTGTGTCTCTTGTCCCTCTCATTCACTGGCCCTCCCTTCAGGTCCCCGTGGAAGACCCCGCTGGCCTAGGCATGTGTGTGTGTGTGTGTGTGTGTGTGTGTGTGTGTGTCTGTGTGTCTGTGTGTCTGTGTGTGAATGTATGTATATATCCTGATACATATTCGGGTCGACCAGTAGTCTGATAACTTCTTGAGAGCAACTCTGTAGATAAAAGATATGGCAACTATATCTTTTTCAGGTACTTGCACTAGCTGATTAAAAAGCTGTCCTCTTGCCTGGAACTTGGTAATCCTGCTTCCTACATTTCCGGTGAAATGGACCATCACTGCCAGCTTTCAGGGTGAATTGGGGATGGTTGGCCATTCCTGTGAACCTTTGAAAGACTAATTAGAAATGCCATTGGTTAGGGTGGTGACTTGCTTTGTTGTTGCTATTGCTGTTCATTTGTCTGTTTGTTCGTCTTTTTTTGTAGAACAAAATGGTGGCACTGGGGAGGTGGCTCCGTGGTTAAGAGCACTTGTTCTTGCAGAGGACCTGAGTTCCATTCCCTTCTCTCACACGGTGGCTCGCAATCATCCATAACTCCAGTTCCAAGGGTTTCCATGGTCACCAGGCACATATGTGGTACTCATACATACACACATTCAAGCAAACACTCATATGCATGTAATAAAATTAAGTATAAATATTAGAAAAAAAGGAATGAAATGATAGGGAAAGTGTGGCATCAAGGAGTCTGAGCAGGAAGCTGAGAGGTCACATCTTTGACTACAAACACAAAGCAGTGACGTATTTCCACCAGTAGGGCTGTGTCACCTCCTCAAACAATGTCACCAACTGAGGACTTGTTCAAATGTCTGAGCCTATGGAGGCTTGTTTCTAATTCAAACCACCATAATGTATTTGACTTAGATATTATGAATATTCAAAAAATAATCGAAGCAAAGCTATGCCCACCCCACAGTACCAGTTATACCTCCTTCTCACTCTGTTTTCTGACTATTGACTTGAGGGCTATCTGCTGTCCATTGATGGACAGCAAGCCATCAAGAGCAAACCCATCTTCCTTTCCAGTATGACCCTGTGCCTCTCCTCTTCAGCTATGAAAATTCTGTGGGTCTCCCTCCCTCTTCACACCTGCACAAAGAGACCTACAAGTCCTGTAGAGCAAGGTGTCTTGATATTTGGCCTTATCTATTTTTTTTTTTTTTCCTCAGCTCATTCATACTGTCTGCTTGGAATCACACAGACTGAATGCTTTCGTATAGCTTTGCTTTTCCTTACTAATCAAACTGTCGTGCTGGTTGTCATCTGGGAAGGAGGAACCTCAACTGGGAAACATTGTAATCAAATTGGCCCGCAAGCAAGTCTGTGAGGGCATGTTCTTCCTTACTGGATGTTGTGGAAGGGCCTAGCCCATGATGGGTGGTGCTACTCCTGGGCAGGCGGCCCTGGGAGGTACAAAGAAAGGTAGCTGAGTGTAAGCCTGAGCAAGCCAATATGCAGCAATCCTCTCTGGCCTCCCTATCAGTTCCTGACCTGGCTTTCCTTGACGTCGGACTCTGACCTGTAGATTGTCATAAAAATTCTTTCCTTTCCAAGGTAGTTTGGGTCGGTGTTACGTTACAGCAATGGAGAGCAAGGTAGGAAGACTGTCTGTCTCTACTCCATGCCTTCCTGCCTGTGTTTGTGCCCTGTAGACTAGTTTTGAAAGTGTCTGTTTGAACTCAGCTCTCCCATGCTTAGCTTGCACGATGACTGTGCCCTTTCCATCCCCTCCTCCTGTACTGAGTCCTCCCATCCCCTCCTCCTGTACTTAGTCCTCCCATCTCCTCCTGTGCTGAGTCCTCCCATCCCCTCCTCCTGTACTGAGTCCTCCATCTCCTCCTCCTGTACTGAGTCCTCCATCCCCTCCTCCTGTACTGAGTCCTCCCATCCCCTCCTCCTGTACTGAGTCCTCCATCCCCTCCTCCTGTACTTAGTCCTCCCATCTCCTCCTGTGCTGAGTCCTCCCATCCCCTCCTCCTGTACTGAGTCCTCCATCTCCTCCTGTACTGAGTCCTCCCATCCCCTCCTCCTGTACTGAGTCCTCCATCTCCTCCTCCTGTACTGAGTCCTCCATCTCCTCCTGTACTGAGTCCTCCCATCCCCTCCTCCTGTACTGAGTCCTCCATCCCCTCCTGTACTGAGTCCTCCCATCCCCTCCTCCTGTACTGAGTCCTCCCATCCCCTCCTCCTGTACTGAGTCCTCCATCCCCTCCTCCTGTACTGAGTCCTCCCATCTCCTCCTGTACTGAGTCTTCCCATCCCCTCCTGTACTGAGTCCTCCCATCCCCTCCTGAACTGAGTCCTCCCATCCCCTCCTGCACTTAGTCCTCCCATCTCCTCCTGTACTGAGTCCTCCCATCCCCTCCTGCACTTAGTCCTCCCATCTCCTCCTGTACTGAGTCCTCCCATCCCCTCCTGCACTTAGTCCTCCCATCTCCTCCTGTACTGAGTCCTCCCATCCCCTCCTCCTGTACTGAGTCCTCCCATCTCCTCCTCCTGTACTGAATCCTCCCATCCCCTTCTCCTGTACTGAGTCCTCCCATCCCCTCCTGCACTTAGTCCTCCCATCTCCTCCTGTACTGAGTCCTCCCATCCCCTCCTCCTGTACTGAGTCCTCCCATCTCCTCCTCCTGTACTGAATCCTCCCATCCCCTTCTCCTGTACTGAGTCCTCCCATCTCCTCCTGTACTGAGTCCTCCCATCTCCTCCTGTACTGAATCATCCCATCCCCTCCTCCTGTACTGAATCATCCCATCCCCTCCTCCTGTACTGAATCATCCCATCCCCTCCTCCTGTACTGAGTCCTCCCATCCCCTCCTCCTGTACTGAATCATCCCATCCCCTCCTCCTGTGCTGAATCCTCCCATCCCCTCCTGTACTTAGTCCTCCCATCCCCTCCTCCTATACTGAAGCATCCCATCCCCTCCTCCTGTACTGAATCATCCCATCCCCTCCTCCTGTACTGAGTCCTCCCATCTCCTCCTCCTGTACTGAGCTCCATCACTGCCCCCTTCCTTGCAGACTGGACTCCTCTGTCTCTGAAAATATCGCCTCTTTCTTCCTTCTTACACTTTCTTCCATGGATGGTTTGAGATGTGCTTGTCTCTTATTTCCTGTGCTGTGACACTGAACTAAAATGAGGAACTTGAGATGTGACAGGGTCGTCCTTCCTCCTTCAAGCAAAGCTGCCTCTGCCTTTTGTTCTCAATACGTTTATCTGCTGCTCTCTGACGGCCTTTTCCAATCCTACCTCCGACCTGCGTGTTCGCCACTCCAGAACTCCTGGGGCAGAGCCTGACACATAGTATATGCTTGATAAGGAGCTGTTGAATAATAAAACAACGAATGAAAGAATCAGTTGTTGGTTAGCTGGCTGTTGTGACTTCGGTTGTTCGTCCTTCACTTCTGCTTTGGCTCCGTGAAGATGCTCCAATTAGTTCACCGCTGCTCACGGCGTAGTTCTTCCATGTGGTCTGCTTCAGCTCACGGCATGGAGACGGGGCTGCATTCCCTTCTCACTTGTCCTCATTGGTTATTTTAGTTATACGTTAAAATTTTAAATTTAAATTAGCAAAAACAGTAATGTGTCTGTTCAAGTTGCCAAGTCATTCTAGCGTCTCTAGAGGTGGCTCCTTCACTGATGGCTGAATGACAGCTCTCTTAATCTCTCTCTCTCTTTCTCACTCCTACCTCCCTCTTTTTCTAGTTTTCTTTCCCCTCTTTCTCTCTCTACTTGTGATTCCAGTTTGGTTCTGCCTAGCCTTTTGGCTTAATTCTTAGTGTTCACCCCCACCCCAGCACACACACACACACACACACACACACACACACACACACACACACACACTCCCCATGATATAGCTACAAAGCTCCACGCAGCTCGGGGATCACGTGACACTGACAAGTATCAGGCTTGAGTTCTATATTCAGCTCTGGACCAATCACTAAGGCCTAGGAACTGGGGTATTTCTGAAGCATAAGCAGCTACCTTTGCCACGGGGAGGGCAGGGCTCCTTGACTGACAGGTTCCAGAGAATCATCCAGAGATGGGGAGGGGCAGTTTTTCACAGTAAACGGATGCCAGGCAGATAAAGAGTTGGCAGGTGCCCTCTACACCGCAGAATCAATTCAGACCGATTCATGAGATTCGCGTGTGCGTCAAGTCTTTCGCTGTGTTTGCTGGGAACCTCCTCTGTCCAGAATGGAAAAGCAGGCTTCCGGTTAACCCCATCCCCTCCGCCTTGGCTCAGCAGCACTATTCCATTTCCGAATTGCTCAGTTCCGAATCCATCTTCTACTTTTCCTGGAACTGCTTATACGTTACCATCTTTACCCAAGCCACACGACGCCTCCTGCGTCCGTGTTGAAGGTCGAATCATCACTGAGGAATCATCACTAAGCTTTTCCAGAATCAATGCTTCTCAGTCTTCCTAATGCTGTGACCCTTTAATACGGCTCCTCATGTTGTGCTGAATCCCAAACCTTAACATTATTTTCATTGCTACTTCATAACTGTAATTTTGCTACTGTTATGAATCCTAATGGAAACATCTGTGTTTTCCGACAGTCTTTGGTGACCCCTATGAAAGGGTCATTCGACCCCCTAAAGGGGTCACTACTCACTGGTTGAGAACCGCTGTACTAGTGGTTTATCCAAGGTCCTATATCTGCTATAAGGCCGTATCAGTCCAGCCCCAAATGTCCTGGTCATTATATCTGTTATTAGAAACATGGACTAACACCTTCATTTCCCCAGTCTTGCTCCTTCTTTTTTGGATGGATTTTGCTTTGCTTTTCGGCCTGCTCCAAATATGAATGGCATCCTCCACTTCTGTTAACCCCTTAATAGACCTTTAAACATTCATTGATGAAATAAATAGCTTTGCAGTGAAGTTATAGCACCGTTTAAACTTATGTTCCCATGGTGATGGCCATTAGATACCTTCAAACATGAATGGCACTCCCCCTTCTGTTAACCATTTAATAGATCTAAACATTCGTGATAAAATGAATAATTTGCGGTGAGGTTGTAGCACAGTTTAAAGTTATGTTCCCATGGTGATGGCCATTAGATGCCTTCAAAGGTCTCTATAAGAAAAATCCACTGCTGGTCTTCCCATTTCAAATCTTAGAAAATCAGGCACTTAGAAAATCAAACTAGGCAGGTTGGTACATGCCTGTAACCAATGCCAGTGCTCAGGAAGATGAGGTAGGGGATTTTTAAGTTCAAGGTCTGAATATGAGCTAAATTGGAACCAGGGTTTTTCCTGTTCTGTTTACTAATACATACCAGCATTCAATGAATCAGTGCTGTAGAAGAAAAAGTGAATAAAGACTTTCATTGGTTCATGTATTCAAGAGACATTGACTACAGACGATGAACCAGCCCCTCCGTTTATAGGAGAACCTCAAAGAGAACAGACATGTCAAGCACAAAATTTAATATCAGAACGAGGGACACATTACTAAGATAGCATAAGATAGTGTTCTCGATTGCTATGCTGTTAGAAAACTCCCGTTTGACACAAGAAAAGATCTGAAATCCAGGGCTAACCAAGAAATCATGGGTGAGGAACTTGAGAAACAGGCTCTATCTCCTTAGCTCCAGGCTGGCATGTTGCCTTCTGTTTCCTGGGACTCCACCAGGCAACTTACACCACAGTAAGGATCAAGCAGTTCACACCGGCTCTTGATTTATATGTCATTGCATTCCACATTTTGGAGTAAATTTTATTAGTGTGCAAGCGCTAATATTGGAATAACTCATTTAGACTGCCTGCCGATGTTTCACAAGTGATGCAGGGGATTGATTCTGCAGGAAGAAGAATACTGCTTTTCCTGGACTTTAAACAGTATCCCACCTGGAATGGGGTGCTTTTCAATTTGTTTATTTGAAAGTTGAACAAAATCATGGGTAGGAAATATCTGTTAAACTACCAGGGAACTCATGAATAAAGGAAAAGATAGTTGCCATTCTCTGTGCCCAATTGGAAAGTAAGACTATTTTTCAGTGACATTGGGAAAAAAAAAAAAAGCCAGCCTGTCTCTACAAGTCTCAAGTGAAGTGGAGTCAGGGTAGTGGACAACAATGCCACCAAGATGAAAGGCAGGGCTAATCTTGGAAACTTGTGACTAACAATTAGCGTTCCTGTCAGGGAGACCACCTACGAGCCTTGCTGCCAGCTGGAGGCCAATGATGCTGAGGCTGTGGCTGCAGACCCCCAGTTCATGCACTGGTTAAGCACTGCAAGAGTTCTTTTTCCAGTGATGTATTTCTTATTACAATTTTGTGACAGAAAAATAACCAATCTTCATCATACTTGGAAATGACCTATTCCTTTTAAATAGTTTTGCATGAGAGCATTCATCTTTATTTTAACCTTAAAAAATGTCTCACATTAAAAAAAAAAAAAAACCTCTCTACATTGGCTAAATGATGGTTAAAGCCTGGAGTCCAGGAGCAGCCTTATAACTGTCGTTATAAACATGTCCATCGTTGAGAACACAGATCAACCGGACCACAGCTCTATGCCACAAACACAACTGCCATTGGCTTTTGTAAATAAAGTTTCATTGATGCACCATCAAAACAGTTCACTGGGTATTGTCTGTTGTCTAGAGCTGTTGGTACTGCAGTGTAGAACTTCAGAGTTAATGGAGAGGTAGCAAAGCCCAGACAGCTTCACCTTGCCACGTAGCCCCTAATGCAATAGTAGCACACAAAATGTTATGGGAGTAACCAATTCTTTTTTATAATTGGAGTTAAGACCAGTTAATGGAGCCCATACCTGACCCAGTTAATGAGACCAAGACCTTGGGATTAAATAGGTCATGAGTCTTGGGGCAAACCCTGCTACTATTATTTGTAGTATGAATCTTAAAAGGTCTTATTAAAAACAAACCTGGAGCCAGGTATTGGGGTCAACGCTGAAAGATCATAGACACAGAATCAGCCACAGCTAACCTCACCTCACCAACCTCTCAGCTGATCCTGTTTCCCAGACTGGAAGCCTCTGAGTCCTCATCCAAATGGATCTCAGCTGAACTGCTGCTAAAAGCCTAAAAGCTTAACCAGCTCTAGTTAACCAGTTCCTGGTTTTCACGCCTTATATACCTTTCTGCCATCACTTCCTGGGATTAAAGGCATGAGTCACCATTCCTGGCTGTTTCCAGTGTGGCTTTGAACTCACAGAGATCCAGACAGATCTCTGCCTTCGGAATGCTAGGATTAAAGGTGTGTGTGCCACCATTTTCCAGCCTCTATATCTAGTGGCTGTTCTGTCCTCTGACCCCAGATAAGTTTATTATGGTGCACAATATTTTGGAGAACACAATATCACCACAGTTATTCTTCTAAATGAACCTAGCAATGAAGCAGCTCCTAATGGTACTGCTATACGCACAGGCCAACGTATTGCTAAACCCTCATCAGAGAAGCTGCTTCTTGTAGTAGATGGTAATCAATTCCTACAGACACAGAAAGTGAAAGACTTTGGAACCCACAGTCCTAACTGGGAGGTCTTTATCACACCATCCTCTCTATGCTCAGGGATCTGCTGGGGAGAGGAGGCAGAAAGATTGTAAGAGCCAGACAAAAATCTCAATGTAGAAAGGGGAAGTGGCACAAAGTCCCACTCCAAGTTATTTGTAATTGGTAGCTGCTAAGAGAAGGAAAGGCAGTTTCCTTGAATGAAGTGACACTGGGTACATCAACCACACTCCGGGGCAGGCCCCCATGCTCAGGAATTGTCAGCCAACACAAAATGGACGTGTGTGTGTGTGTGTGTGTGTGCACTCAACCGCTTGTGTGATTTTTCTTTTAGTTCAGTTTTGATTTGTTTTTAGGAGACAGAAAGAACACCAAGTATGATGTGGCGAAGAGGATGAATATGATTAAAACATATTATATGAAAACATTTTTAAAATAAAAAAATTTAAGATTGCTGTGTAGCCCTTTAGCAAAAATGAAGCTTGTCAGCTTCTAGCTCGTAGAAGTTAAATCACTTTTCAAAAGTTTACAGGTATGTTTACTCTTAAGCTAGAGCATTTTTCTAGAAGGTCCTGAATAAAATTAATTCAAAGCGATGGTGTGTTTTTTATGATGACACATCATGCTGATTATGGTCATTTGCGCCATAGGTTAACTTGTGTTGGTCGAAAATATTATTCTGTAAAACATAAATATGAACCAGTTGAGACACTGCAGTATGAGAGTCAACGGCCAGTGAAAGCTGAGAGGCCATTGAAATAAAGAATGGGCTAAAGGCAGCAGGCATCTCCCCGACCACGTGTATACATTTCACAGCTGTGGTGCTGGAATGCAGATGGCCTGGAATGACATGGGTAGGCTACGTCAAAAAAAAAAAAAAAAAAAAAAAAAAAAAAGAAAGAAAGAAAGAAAGAAAGAAAGAAAGAAAGAAAGAAAGCATAGGGAAAATTTTCTGCTGAAAATGTTTTTCCTTACAAATCTGAAGTATTTTTCCTCTCATGTTATATTCTCCTTTTCCCCTGTTCAAAGTAACACATCCCGGCTCTCTGCCAAAACCCTTTCCCCTCTTTGTATTTTTTGGTTTCTGCACAAGTGAAAATAAATCCCTTTACCTGGTTCACTCAGATCATTTTTATAAATGAAAGCTCAAACTTGTGGTGAAATAAGTTGAAATGAACTAAAATTGACAGTTGAAATAATTTTTTTTTTAATCGAGTATCACTGGAGGCAGAAGCATCATTAAGCTCAGCAGGTTCATCTGGGTCTTTGTTTTGGCTTGTTGTTGCTAGGGATCCTGCACAGCATCCTCCCTTCCCATGCTGAGCAAGCCCCAGAACTCTCTTCAGCCCGTTCTATGCTCCCCTCTGAGACAGGGGCTCACTGTGTTGCTCAGGCTGGCTCTCAGCTCATCTTGTAGCCCAGGCAAGCCTTGAACTTGCGATCCTCCTGCTTCAGCCCCCAGAGTAGCTGAGATTATAGGGATGTGCCCTCAGCCTGGCTAACTAACATGGTACTTCCAAGGCAACATCCTCAGTCTGGACTACACTTGCTTAGCCATTTAGTATTCCTGTGACCTAGGACAAGTCCTGTCTATCTTTTGGGGCTGGGAAGGGTTAACAATCAGCAGTTCAGGGGTAATAAGTGCCGAGGGCAGACAGAGGACTGGGTTGCACAAGAAGTATCTGAATGGTGGGAGGGTCACTGTCTTCTGCCTTTTGTCATAAAATCCTCCAAATCTGGCTGAAGGTCTGAGATAGGGAAGTGAAAAAAAAGCTCTGCTCTTAAAATGCCACCCGAGGGTGCAAAACTGAGGCTGGATGTGGCTTCCATTTTCATGTGGGCTTCTGTCACTCAGATTGGCTCATGGGCCACTGCTCGGTCTCTCCCCATATAGCAGTGATCACCCCCGATGAGGTGAGATAAAAATCTTGCTGTGCGTGCAGAAACAGCTTCCCCATAAGTCAGACACTCCAATGTGAGAGCGCCACGGTCACTTTCCAGTTTTAAAAATACCACCAGGGTAGGCTTGGGGACACAGCTCAGTCTCTAAAGTGCTCGTCGTGTAAGCGTGGGGACCTGAGTTTAGCACTCTAGCATCCACGTTAAAAGCTGGGTGGGGCGGTATGAGCTGAGACAGGAGCATTCCTGGAACTCACTGACTAGCCAGGCTAACCAATCAGTGAGCGTCAGGTTCTGTGAGATACTCTGTCTCAAAAAAACAAGGTGAAGAGTTTTTAAGGAAGGAGACACCTGCAGGTGACCTCTGACCTGCAAGCACATGCGCACTGGGGACCTGAGCTTGATCCCCAGAATCTGTTTCAAAAGCTTAGGAGAGGTGATCTCTGTGCCTAAACAAAAGAAAGGCAGAGACGGGTGGATCCCTGAGATCTGGCCGGCCTGTCCAGGGAGCTCCAGGCGGGCAAGAGAGCCTGCTTCACAAAACAAGGCTCCCGAGGGAGGAATGACTGCTTAGGTAACGGGCTGGCCTTCCCGCATGCGCGAGCATGCGCATGCACTCACTCACTCTCTCTCTCTCTCTCTCTCTCACACACACACACACACACACACACACACACACACACACACACACACACACACACACACACACACATTTCTGGCATACTAAAAAGTAAAGAAATGCCAAAACAAGATCCAAACCAATATAATGTATGTTTAAGAAATTAGTGATTTTTAAAACACATTCATCAAGGAAATGCAAAGTATGTTTTTCACCTTTCAAACAATTTGCAGCATTGATATGAGGTGTATGGTAGGCAGTGGAACCCACATTTCAGATAGTTGGACAGATGGCCGCTTCCACATTCTGAGTAAGTGCCATTGCATGTAATCCAATTAGGGACTGGCACCAAGTGTCTACCTGAGGTCCTGTCTAAACCAGAACACTGGGGAAAAGGCTCTTGTCTTTCCTCTCCATCGTCACCACCCCTTTCTCACAGGGCTCAGAGGGCTACTCATGACTGTGGGGGAGCTGAGGTTGGGGAGACAGATGGGTCCAATGCATAGTTGACTTGTACATTTTAGATTTCTTCCGTAAATATTTTTCAAGTGTGCATGAAGTGGCAAGGCCAGAAGAGGCTATGATCAAACTCATATTTTGAGTTTGAATGATGGCCCTAGAATTCCCCTTCCAAACTATAAAACTTCCCTCAGACCCAATTTCCCCACCAGTAACCCCCTTTGTGGGGAACCATGCTGGCTGTGACAAAGATCTGAGGAATTCTTGCGCTACACAAGAGTCTGAAGAACATGAGTAAGCACCTACAGTTCCGCTACGCATAGGTTCAGAGAAGAGACCACGGACGTCACAATGCTTTAAAAGTCACCAGAACAGGACTTACAGGCTGGAGACACAGCTCAGAGGGTAAAGTACTTGCTGAACAAGCATGAGGACCTGAGTTTGGATCCTTAGCACCCACAGAAAATGCCAGGTGTGTTTCTAAATGTCTGCAGTTCTGGAATGGAGAGGTAGAAAAAGAAGACTCCCTATGCCTTAGTTAGGGTTTCTATTGCTGTGAAGAGACCCCCATGACCATGGCAACTCTTATAAAGGAAAACACTTAATTGAGGTGGCGGCTTACAGTTTCAGAGGTTCAGTCCATTATCATCATGGCAGGGAGCATGGCAGCATGCCGGCAGACACAGTGCTATATCTTGCAGGCAACAGGAAGTAGACTGAGTCACACTGAGGGAAGCTGGAGCAAAAGAGACCTTAAGGCCCACCCCCACAGTGACACACTTCCTTCAACAAGACTGCACCTACTTCAATAAGGCCACACCTCCTAATAGTGCAACTCCCAATGAGCTCATGGGGGGCCAATTATATTAAACAACTGCACCCTAGGACCTCACCAGGCAGCCAGTCTAGCTGTTGGGTGAGTGCCAGGATGAGTGAGCGAGCCTGTCTCAAAAGATAAGGTGGAGAATAATGGTGGAAGACATCTGATTTGACCGTGGGCTTCTAAATGAGCATGCAAGGATGCATGTACCCACACTTATGTACACGTGTGTGCATGCACACATGCACACACACAAAAGACAAAACAAAACATGGATAACAATAGAACAAAAATGGTTGAAGATTAAGATTTGATAGCTTAAGAAATTGAATCTCGCCGGGCGGTGGTGGCACACGCCTTTAATCCCAGCACTTGGGAGGCAGAGCCAGGTGGATCTCTGTGAGTTCGAGGCCAGCCTGGGCTACCAAGTGAGTTCCAGGAGAGGCGCAAAGCTACACAGAGAAACCCTGTCTTGAAAAACCAAAAAGAAAAAAGAAAAAGAAAAAGAAATTGAATCTCCATGAGGACTTCACATCTCTTATCTGCCTAGAGATAAGCCGTCCACCACGATCTTAAGTCACCAGGCTATTACACTTCTTAAGTAAGATTATATATGCTAGTTACTTGTCTCATAACTTTGAAAACTACCTGGCAGAAGCCATAGGGGAGGGAAAGGATTTGGCCTCGTGATATCAGAGGGGTCAGCACACAGTTTCATGGCCCATGTGCTCGGGCAGGATATCATAACAACATTGGGGTGTTCTGTGTCTCCACAGACACAAAAGCAACAGATCAGTGACCAGATACTAAAGCCTCAGAAACCACAAGCCACAAAAAAACCTTCCCTCCTTCAAGGTCACTTTCTTAGGCATTTTGTCACAGTGACGGAAAACAGGCCAATACAAGGTCTCTTTTAGTGGTTTTTTTTTTTTTTTTTTTTTTTTTTTTTTTGTCTCTAGTTTCCCCTCCTATCAAAGATCAGTGCCTCATAGCAGCTAAGAATATTTATTAAAACACTGTACAAGTAAATCTGGAAGACAGAGAACCATGGTATTTTTTAAAACTCTCTTGAAATCCATTAATCCACCATTGAACAAGAAACGATGTGTGTAAGACACTGTCTCGGGCTGCTGAAGCTAGAGTGAACAAATCAATGTGGTTCTGTGCTCGTGGCTAGGAGAGATATTAGATACACCAATTATTATTTTCTTACAATGTAAGCTTCTTTCCTAAAACGGGAATTGACTGTAGAAAGTACACAAATAGGAAGCTCCATTCATCTTCACAAAACGAACAGATACATGGAATTCTTACCCAGATCAATAATCAGAACCCAGGCACCCCTTCTCCTCCTAATGACCCCATCCCAACAAGGGTGAAAAGTACCCTTACTTCTAGACTCACACAATATTTTGCATGCTTTTATTTTTATATATTAAAACTGTATATATGTGTATTTAAAAAAGAACTGTAGTGTGCTTTTCTATAATGGACTCTTTTTATTCAACATTGCATGCAAGTTTTTCTGTTTTATATGTAGTGATAATTTGATCGTGTTCTCCTTGTAGACTATCTCACTATATGTAATTACACACTGATTTCTGTATATATTCTATAAATGAATATTTGGATTGTTTCTGGGTGAGGGAGAGCATATTGCAACAAATGCGGCAGTTAACATCTGCATATTCGACATTTGCTAGATAGAAAAGTGCAGTTCTGTCGGGGATGTGCTTAAGAGTAGAGCCATTGAGTTGTGGGCAAGGGTCTATTCAGTTTTACTGGGTGAGTCAGCTTTTAAAGTATGGGAGTTCTGGTTCCTCTACCTGTTCTTGTTTTCCCATTGGGAAGGCATATTAAGGCTTCTTCATTATGAATTTTAACCTATATTTCCCCAAAGACTAAGGAAATCAGACATCTTTTCATATGGTTCATTTCTTTTTGGGTATGTTCTCTTGTAGAGTGTCCATTCCAACATTTGCTCACTTTCGTACTGAGGTCTCCTTTTTAAAAATATTGTTGATTCGAAGGCATTCTTTATATATTCAAGATTAAGACCATCCATGATCTCTCCTGCCAGCCTACATCTTAACCTTGCTGCTGTTGATGGCTCTGAAAAATGAAGTCCAACTGCTCAATATTTTGTCCCTTTCAGATTTTTGCTCTCTGTGTCTTAGGAAATCTTTGCTGGGACAGCTCTCCTACAGGCAGCTAATTCAAGGTTGGAAAGCTGTTAAGTGCTATGTTCCCTAGAGTTGGTTTAGCTGAAGGGGACCTCAAGAAGCCAAGAGAGGGGGGTCTGCTTGTGCTTGTGGCTTCTTTGTGAAGATATGCTGTGTTGAAGGACATTGAAAGGACTTCAGAAGCTTCTGGAACTTACAGTTCCCCAAACCTGCACTAAAAGCAGAAGATATCGTGTGACAAAGACAAATTTGTACAAACTGGATGTAATGATGAATTATTCTACAAACTGGCAATGAAAGATCGTGAATCATCAGCTAAAGGAGGAAGGGGGCCTGGTCACAATACCCTGAACCCCATCTTCTTCAACCTGGATCTCTCCCCAAGACCGAATCTACAAATCTAGGCATTTCTACCTCAGATGTGGGGGTGGGAAGGGGCATGGAACAGCAGGTAGCAGTGTGAAGAATTCCTACAATGTCCTCATAAATGTGTGACACCTGTGAATGTCACATGACATTGCTGTTATTTTTATGTTTAATTAAGAGTCAAGCAGAAGACAAGACACTACCCTTGGGCCTCAATTCATCACAGGAGACATTTTAACAGATGATTCTTCTAGCTAGAAGACTTAGACAGACCTCAGAGATCTGGAGAGTGAAGAGGAATGGACTTGAAGATGAAGGGGACCACATGAGAAGAGGTTCAGGCAACTTCAAGGAGCTGAGGAAGGTCCAAGCCGATAGCCATCAAGGAAGTAAGGTCCTCATGCCGGCAACCACAAGGCACTGAATTCTGCCAAGAACTTACGTGGGCTTGGAAACATCATCATAGAGCCTGCAGAAGAAATATCAGATTAGCTGACAACTTGATTTTTGTCTAGTGAATAGAGAACCAAGAGATACCATGTTGGATGACTTCTTCTTCTTCTTCTTCTTCTTCTTCTTCTTCTTCTTCTTCTTCTTCTTCTTCTTCTTCTTCTTCTTCTTCTTCTTCTTCTTCTTCTCCTCCTCCTCCTCCTCCTCCTCCTCCTCCTCCTCCTCCTTCCCCTCCTCCTCCTCCTCCTTCCCCTCCTCCTCCTCCTCTTCTTCTTCCTCTTCTTCCTCCTCCTCCTCTTCTTCTTCTTCCTCTTCTTCCTCCTCCTCCTTTTCTCCTTCTCCTCTTTCTTCTTCATCTTCCTCCTCCTTCTCCTCCTTCTCTTCTTCCTCCTTTTTTTTTTTTTTTTGATACAAGCTTTCTCTGTGTAGTTTTGGTGCCTGTCCTGGATCTTGCTCTGTAGACCAGGCTGGCCTTGAACTCACAGGGATCTGCCCAGCTCTGCCTCTTAAGTGCTGAGATTAAAGGCATGCACCACCGCCGCTGGTTCTTTTTGTTTTCAAGACAAGGTTTCCCTGTGTATCCCTGGCTGTCCTGGAACTCACTCTGTAGACTAGGGGGACCTCAAACTCAGAGAATTGCCTGCCTCTGTCTACCGATTAAAGGTGTGTGCCACCATGTAGGGAGCCGCCATTCAAAGATGGCGCTGGCTTCCTGGTAGCCTAGCTGTAAACAACTCCATATTTGGCTATGATGCACGAGCATGGTAATTGGCCATATGTCTTCAGCCTATCCCGTGGCTCCCCGTGCTAGCATTCTGGCGGGACCCAATCACAGTATGGCACGTTTGCCTGATCCCCATATAAGCAGCTGCAGTTTAGTCCTCGGGGCCCCTCACCTTCAGCTCTCCCTTAACCAAGAGGCGCTCCAATAACGTGTGATCTGAGAAGAATCCTCGCGTGGTGGTCGTTCTTCCTCGCTGGCCGAGGAGCGCGCCGCACCACCACACCCAGCCTATGTTGGACCTCTGACCTATAGGACTTTGAACTAGTTAACAGATGTCAGAAGCTGCTAAATATATGTCATTTGCTACACAGTGACAAATAGAAATAAAACTCACAGTGAAACTTGAAGAGGGAAAAGCTGTCTTATAAGGTGACAACAAATTTGAAGGAGATGGATGAAAAGTGTACTACTAAACTATAGTCTAAAGAAAAAATAAGGGCTATGAAGATCACCTGACATTTCCTGGGACTCATGGCAGTAATGAGGAGAATGAGTGGCACCCCATGACCCTGTGAGTGCAGAGAGGACAAATTCAGAATGTGTCTGTTGCCCTGAAGGGTTCACTCCACAGTCAGGATCTGATCACACTGTTGTTTTTGTTGCTGTTGTCTTGGAAACAACGTCTCACTATGTAGCACTAGCTGGTCTGACCTAGAACTCACAGCTTTGACCAGATTCTGCTTGAACTCTCACAGATCTCTCTCTGCCTTGACTCCTGAGTGCTGACATTAAAGGGCCGTGATCCCACACCAGACCCGTTTTGGTTGCTTTGAGTCAGGATTTGTGCATGTAACCCTGGTTGGCCTGGCCCCCACTGTGTAGACCAGCTAACTTGACTCTCACAGTGATCCTTTCCACTCTGCCTCAGGTGCTGGGATGATAGATGTGTACCAGCATGACGGGTCATCACATCGTTGTTCTAAAAATGTTCTAGGATAATTATCAGTAGTTCCTACATTGTGTTCATCCCAGAAATTCTATCATAATTATTGGTATGTCTAAACATTCTAAAACTGAATCAACACTTACTGTTCTCATTCCGTGAACTTAGAGATCTGTGTGAGAGGGCAAAGCAAAAATCCTGGAATTTTAAACTATTTTTTCTTACATTTTAAAGTATTTATTGATTTACTCCCCCCCCTCCCTGCCCCATGTGTGTGTGTGTGTGTGTGTGTATGTGTGTGTATATGTGTGTGTATATATGTGTGTGTATGTGTGTGTGTATGTGTATGTATGTGTATATGTATATGTGTGTATGTGTGTGTATATGTGTGTATGTGTGTATATGTGTGTGTATGTGTGCATACATGTGTGTACATGCATGTATACGTGTGTATGTGTGTGTGTATGTTTGTGTATGGGTGTGTGTATATGTGTATGTATGTGTATGTGTATATGTGTGTGTGTGTATATGTGTTTGTGTGTGTATATGTGTGTGTATGGGTGTGTGTATGTGCACATGCTTTCACACTTTTAATATTGTTTTGTCTTGGTATTCTTTGTTTTGTGTGTTATTTTGTTTTGTTATTCCTTGTTTTATTGTTTGTTTATTTATTTTGATTTTCATTTTTGATCTTTTTTTTTTGAGGGGGGATGTCATGAAGTTGGGTGGGGAGGGAGCTGGGAAGCCTCTGAGAGGAGCTGAGGGAAGAGAAGAGAATATGGTTAAAATATGTTGTATTAAAATTTTTTAATGAAAAAAAATAAAACCAAACTGAAACAAGAGGAGATTTCTGTGCCACAGTCTCTGGGTGGGGAGCTGTCTACTGAACTGTCTTACCGTTTCAGTGCTCCCTTCCCCCAAAGTCAGCCTGTACCCTGCCCTAGACTCCCAATACCACGACTTCTTTTAGAACACTAAAATTCTCTTGAAACAAAATAGTGCAGAATAATTGCCTTTTTACCGGGAGAAGATAAAAAGAAAGAAATTTTACCTCAAGGTAAATTTAAAAGGTCATGGAAAAAAATCTCTTAGACTTTTTCTTGAGCTACCTTTTGCTTTGAGGTAGTGATCCATCCCAACTTAAGTTTTGGTAAATGCACGCATCCAGGGCTGGCTTGAGAGCTTGGCTCTTACATGGACCCCTCCTCTTAGCTGTTCTGAGTATCTCTTTTCATCTCCCGAGACTTAAAGCCTCTGATGTTTCCAGAGGCTTCCAGCTTGTTTGTTTTTAGCCACTAGTCCCGATCCAGCCAAAGTCCTGAAGGGAATCCCAGCTGTGTGCTTGGGCCCCTTATGTCTATTTTGAGGAATTCTCCGGCGTCGGTGTCCCGGCTCCTGAACTTCACAAGATACAGGATGAGAGGCCTAACTGGAGCGTCTCTGCGGTCCTCAGCTGTCCAGGCTCTGTTCTGTCACAATAGTCCACACCATCTTAAATCATAGATACATTTTTTAAAAAAACCAAAAAAACAAAACTTAGAACTGCATTAGTTAAAAGGAAGAGATCAGCTGGAGTGCTCTTGGAAGAGGAGGCAAGCAGTAGGCTGGGCAGTCCACTGAGGCTTGAGAAGACAGGTGTGGATGCTGAGAAAGAAGCCAGCCGTCCAACAATGCGTAATCCAGCTTTCCATCATTCCTCCATCTCTAACAAATGTCTTAACAGCTCAGAGTCTCCCTTTTCCAGGGGTTGGCATTACCTTCCATCTGAACAGAAAAATTCTCTCTTTGGAACAAAAGATCGCCTCTGTGATTTGGTTCATTTATAAAGAGGTACCAGATGAGTATTTTCCAGCCCTGCAAGATGCCTTATGTATGCTTGAAAAATCAAGACACCATCCCCACAGGGCCACCTAGTCCCCAAAACAACTGCCATGCACCCTCTTGAGACTAGATCTTGAAGGCAAATGCTGCTTTGCTTCCCTGAATTTCTCCTGGGGCTCCCACTGTGTGGGCTCCAGCAGCTTGGGTCTGACACAGGATTGTGGAAACAGCTATGTGTTGGGAATGAAGTTCAATGCTACCCTAGGATCAAGGCTGGGTGTCCCTGGGAAACATTCAGAGTCCAGCGCGACTTCTTTCTCTCCGGCTTATTTTGCAGCTGACTATGCTATGTGATGGAGGAAGGCGTATTCCAAGCCCCGAGCCAAGGGATGAAGGAGAAGGGAGGCCCCTCGTAGAGTCCTTAAAGCGAGAAGGACAGCTGTATCTCCTACCAGCTGTCTTCCAGCTGATGAAATTCCTTCCTGTTGCAGGACAGCGGGGACCTTAGAAAATCTGAGTGATCATCCCTTTGGGAGGAGAAATATGCATAAATAATGAAACGAAAGTCCCGTTTAAAGTAGGGTCGGAAGAAAATGAACGCTGCTGAGATGGGAGTCGACACCCCGAGATAACCTCTGCTGGTGGAGGATGTGATGGCTGAGAGGATAAACAAGCGGGAGTGTAGGAGAGCTACAAGGAAAACAAATGGGGCGAAACCGGGAGGGGAACCACACGGGATCACAGGAGGAAGCAGCGACTTGGGGACCCGCCAGGGAAAACGGTGGGGGAGGAGAGGAGCTTGGAAAAACACAACCAAACCCAAATAACGGGATGGCTGGGATGGGGGAGGGGGCAGCCCTCACTAGAAAATTATCCCATGCATGAAGGGGCTTGTACCATAAATAACATCCTCATTCAATGCTGGGAAATACTCCTCCGGGGATTTTTTGCTCCAGGCAAGGAGCAAGGATTGGCCGCTCAGAACAGAGCAGGGCCCCAAACAGAAGGGAGTTGCTCAAAGCCGGCTCTTTCAACCCTTTGAGGTCGCTTCTGTAGCCTTTCACATCCCTTCCTGTTCTCTCTCTCTCTCTCTCTCTCTCTCTCTCTCTCTCTCTCTCTCTCTCTCTCTCTCTCTCTCTCTCTCTCACACACACACACACACATACACATTTTCACATTTCCATTTTTTTTTCATGGAAGTTTCTCATTTTCCCAATTCTGACATTTCCTAGTACATAAGTAGATGTGTTTGTATGTTCACAAGTGTGAATGTGGTGTGTGTGTGTGTGTGTGTGTGTGTGTGTGTGTGTGTGTGTGTGTGTAGGGCAGAGGCTACCTTCAGCTGTCATTCCTCAGACTTGGTCCACCTTATTTGTTGAGATAGGGTCAACTCCTTGGCTTGGAGCTCTTGGACTGGGCTAGGCCAGCCAGCAAGCCTCCATGATCTACTGTCTCCAGTTCCCCAGCCCTGGGATTCCAAGTGTGCTTCACCACTGTCTGCTTTTGAATGTGGGGCCTGGCAATTGGACTCAGGGTCTCATTTCTGGGGCTGTCTCTCTAGCTCCTAGTTCTTTTTTAATTGAAAATAGTTTTTTTTTCATATAATATATTCTGATTATGGTTTCCTCTTCTCAGTCCCTCCCAGATCCTCCCCACCTTCCCACCCACCCAAATCCACACCCTTTTTCTCCCTCTCCCATCAGAATACACACTAATAATAATAAGATAAGATAAAATATAACCAAACCACAATAGGACGAAACTAACAGAAAAAAAAGCCCCCCCCCTCAGAAAGCACAAGAAACTCATACAGACACCGAGACACACACATTCACACGCACAGAAAACCCATAGAAACAATGTCAGAAACCATGATATATAAACAAAAAGTTTTTTAAGGTTAAAAAGAAATGGCCAAAGCATTATGAGACAGAAATCCTCCAAAAATACCACCTAGTTCGTTTTGTGTTGGCCATCTACTGCTGGGGATGGGCCCTGCCCTTTTTGTCTACCCAAGGAGACTTGGTTGGAGAAAACTAACTTTTGTTTTGTGAGTAGTTATCAATTGGAGACAGCTTCTGGGTTTGAGATGGGGGTCTAGACTTATTTCTGATATTTTTGTTTGTGTCAACTGCCCCGAGGGAAAGACACTGGAAATAAGACAAAACAAAAGTTCTAAGATTCATTATTGCACATTGCTTATTAGCTGGAACACTCTGCTATAGGAATTCCTGACCACTCCCCCAGCTACATGACCACACATGCGCAGTTGAGTAGCCAAGTAAGGGGCCTTACGTCCTATGTACATAATCCATTCACTGGGTGATCTTTTAATTTGCACACGTGTGGCGAAGCCCATATGCGCATCCATAAGAAGTGGGACAGACTCCTCCCCCACCTCCTTCTCCCACACTTGTCCCCCACAGGCCGGGTCACACTCTCTTCTGTCCCACCCTTCTCCTAATAAAACTCTGATAGTGGGTTTTGTCGTGCCTCATGACCTTTCTTGCATGGTAGTGAATAACACAGTGCTGCATTAAAACCAACAGCTGCCATGTATTCTATGTTCTGTGTGTTCATGTGTGGTAATGTTGGCTTAGAGGCAGAAGAACATCAAGGGACTCTGAGAATCTGTTCTTCCAGTAAGATATGAATATACTCTGGATTTGAGTTTTATCCTCATACTCAACTCACAGTATTTTAATATTTTTTTTGTTTTGATTTATTTTGAGACACAGTTTCTCTATGCTACCCAGACTGTCCTCCAACTTTTGGCCTCAAACAATCCTGCCCTTCAGCTTTTGAGGTAGCTGCCCTTTTTGGGTGTGCACCCTGGTTAATACCTGGCTACCATACTGTTCGTTTGTTGTAGTTTTTTGGTTTTGTTTTTAAAAACAAGTTGTCATTTAGCCCAGGCTGGCCTCAAACTTACCATATGACAGAGGCTGGCTTGAACTGGTAAGATTCCTGCCTCCTGGATTATAAGAGTGTCACATGGCTACATGACTTTTAAAGGTACTGCGTCTCCTTAGATCTCAAAATACCTATTTCCAAATCTATACAATGCCTGCTACTATTATTTTGGAGTGAACATTTTCTAGTGCAATGTAACTGTCAAGGAAGTTGTAGTTGTAAACACACTTGGCAGTTTAAATTCACTTATGCTCCAAGAACCAAGATTTCTCAGGCGTCTTTGCAAGCTAAACAAGCAATGCCCTAGAGATTTTGTAGCCAAGAAACATGAAAGGCAGAGAGTTTAATGTCTGGATCCAGTGCTTTGCAGCAAATCAGGGGGAAAAAAGTCTGGAATTTAAGGAAAATATCTTGAAATTGGCTTTGAACTTCTTGTGTTGGGAAGAGTTATAAAACAACATGGGAAAAACTCAAATTAGAATTGAGGAAGTATTTAATGAAGCTTATAAATTCACTGTTTAAAAGCTAGTACTTCATAGATAATGGCAATTGAGAGTAGTGATAAAGAACAAGGTGGGCTTTTGTTTTAACAATTTGCTTCTTGATCTCTTCTAATTAAAATTTAAGTAAAAACAAATTTTCACCGTTTTCGTGTAAGAAGGATGAAAAGGGAATGAACTGAAGAGCAATTATTAAATCTGTTTTATTCACACTCAGATGTATGATGGCATACTGGCTGTCATTTACTTTATTGGAAAGAGTGAGACGTCACAGAGATAGAGTGAGTCTTTCCCAGGAGAGTTTTAAGTGATGTATGGTATATTGAAAAGTGACTCTGTGCTGGAATCAGATGCACACAACTCAAATTCCTGGGTCTTCTAACATATAAGGGGAATTTCATGGACAGTAGGAATCCTGTTCAGTCCAGAAACCGACGGGGAACTCAGGCACTGGGCTAGACAATATGCGTCCAATGTGGGATGTGAGTACTGACCAGGAATCTGGAGGCTGCCTTTGTACTTGCTCTAATAGTGGGTCAGATCTACAAAGTGAGAGCCATCCACAAAAGCAGTCTATTAAAACCTGACCTGCCGGCTCTCAGACGTCACTAGTGAATCCTAGACCACAGACATAAAGTTCTGTACCCTTGCAATCTGCCATTGCCAACACCAGACTGTCTCGGTCTTATGAAAAACAAAATTGGATTTAAGATCAGATGGCTTTCTATTACGACTCCCTGGCTAAGTGGCTCCCAATAAGTCCTTTGATCTCTTTGGGCCTCTTTTGCCTTTTGTAAGAGGAAAAGTGACATTAATATCTCATATGACTGTCACTTTGTTTACTGAGATACTGGATCTTGCAGAAGTGCTCTGTCGATTCCAAAGTCCAGTAGATAGAGTAGATGCTGTTAACATGTGATTCCCATTGTCAATCCATAATGTGCACACTGATGCTTCCTGGTGCAACTGCCTTTTGCCTCTGGACTCCAACTCAAAACTGGAAAAACCTATCATGCCATAAGGACCACTTCATGGCCACGTGACCTATGCATCCTTGTAGTCTCTGCACTCATTTTAATGCTCTGCTCTCAATTGGATCCTCTTAGTAACGTTTGAGCATACGGCTCTTCAAATTAACCAGTGGCTTTGTTTCTTCCTAACATACAACTAACTCAGTGATGATTTATAGTCTTTAGAATTTGCCTTGTTCCTCCTCATCTCTATGGACCAAGTGCATACTCACTTTTATTAAAAACTACAAGCATGTACACACTTTTATTAAAAACTATATGCATGTACACATTTTTATTAAAAACTACAAGCCTGTACACATTTTTATTAAATACTACACGCATGTACACATTTTCCAGATGAAGCACGATGTAAAATACCGAGCGCATGGTTAGAATCACTGTCTCCTCTAGACCATCTAGAGTCTGGGTTTCTGGAAGAAATAACATTTAGATCTCTAATACAAGAACCTGGCACACTGTGGTTGTCATTAGCTGTGTGAATGGTGGCATGTGTCAATCTATGCTGAGAGCGGAACTACACAACGTATCAGTCTACCAAGAGAGAATGTCTCTGGTGTTGACGTCCCTAGAGGATGATTTATTCCATTATTACGGTCTGTGTTAGTGTAAGAGAGATAGGGAGGAGCAAGTGAGGATAGAGAATATATATTAAGTACTCTGTTGCTTCACGGAAATTTGCCTGAAAAAGTCACCACTTAAGACATTTATCTTTCACATGGTTTCTGAGGATCAAAGACGTAGAAACAGCTTACTAAAGTTGTTCTGGCTGAGAGTCTCCTTGGAAATTGCAGTCAAGCTCTTCGTTCGGCTACTGACCCACTCAAGTGTCCTTAAGTTATGGGCACTGGCTACCGTCAACCTAGCAGATGGTCCCCCAAAGACAGAATGACAGAGGCCCCAACAACTAGTACATTATGACCAAATCTTAAGAGACAAACTCTCAACGCCGACTTTATGCTGTTCACACACACACCGCCACTCAGCCAGCACAAGAGGGGCCCACATGAAGACTTGAATCTTGCAACTAAAGAACCATTGGGGCCGTTCTTAGAGCTGGCCATCACAACTATGTAGCTCCAGTTCATTCCTGAGCTCTACCTGGATCCTGATACACATGGGAGACAACGCCCAAAGTTTGGTTTCTTGGTGGCAATCGGAAACCTGATTCAAGGTACTTTTCAAGTCCAGTCGATGAATCTTTACTGGATACTGATGTGGGGGCTGTGACAGCTAGTATTGATCATCAGCTTGACAGGAACTGGAATCACCTAGGGAGGCAAAATGTAGGCCATGTTTGTGAGCGAGTTGCTGCATTACGCTAACAGAGGTAGTAAAACCCATCCTAAATTCGGGAGGCATAATTTCTTGGGCTGTGGGGGGGGGGTGTCTCAGATTGAAATAAATAAATAAATAAATGAATAAATGAATGAATAAATAAATAAATAAAAGGAAAATGTGGGCATCAGCAGTCATCTCTGGTCCCTGACAGCATCTTGCTTTGCATCGTGACCAGCAACTGCACGCTCCTGTCGTTATGCCCTCTGCATCATCATGGACTCCACCCTCAAACAGTAGTAAATGAACAGTACCGAACGAGCCTTTCCTTTCTTTAAGACAGTTCGTCACGACGATAAGAAAAGCAGCACAGGGGTTCTCTAGTGCACACCCCGAAAGAGCAGACAGACGTCTACACACACGGGAGCCTGCCAAGTGGCTTTACAACCCTCATGGCTATGTTAACCATTGGCTGTTAGAGAAAAGAACACTGTGGAAGCAAGCAGTTCAAAGTGAAGTCTAGACCAAATCCCACATGAATGGGACTTCAGGCTGGTTTGCAAAAAAAAAATAAATAAATAAATAAATAAATAATAATAAAGAAAAATAAAACCTTCCTGGAGGGATGGGGACTAGGCCATGAGAAACTAAATGCAGAAATGATGTGGGGATGAGGAGCCACAGGACAGGAGAGAAATCCCAGAGTGTGGCTGAGAGGGACCGGAGCCGATTTAGAAACCCGGTGAGCTTGAACGAGGCTGACTTCTATTCCAAGGGCAAAGGGCAAAGGTTAAAGGGCCCCCTTTCCTTTTAAATCAGGAAGATGGAGCAGAGTCAGAAGCACGGGCTGGGAGCAGACACGGAGAATGCACTGTGCATTTGCAGTGTCTCCCCCATTCCACACACCCACAACTGACTGGGAGAAGTGAGCATCGCTTTCTTCCCGTGAATGGGCTTTGAACCTCGGGTTGTTTGCAGCTGAAGTTCACACGCTTCCTTCCCACCAGACACTCCTTCATGGGCCCTGTGATTCGTAAGCTTGCTCAGCTGGAAACTGTGAAAACCAGGCCGGACTCCCCAGTGACTCAGAGGGGAGGAGGGGAGGACCCTGTGGAATCAGCCAGGCGGGCCACTTTGCGCCAACTTCCTCCTTTCCGTACAGAGCGCCCAGAAGGCAGACTTTGACCCTTGTGAGAGAACAGCTGGCCACACTCCCCACCCTGTCCTGTCTAAAGACCCACCCAAAGGAGACCAGGTCCTAACGTGCAACGTCTTGGAAGTGCCCTGCAGAAGAAGTGGGGAAGATGGGTTCATTTTGTGCCCACTTCCAACAAAAATAGCTTTTGTTTGAACCTGCCTTAAGTGTGAACGTCATCTCTCTTATGGTGATGACATGAGAATGGTGGTCTACAGACAAGATGACAGTCACACTAACAAGAGGGTTAAGGGAGTGGCCATGCCAACACATGCAAAATGAAGCCAGCAAGGCTTTTGGCACTTATGGAGTATCATATAGAAGAATCTCGGTGGCTGGGTCCGAATTCTGTTCTACGGCTCGTGTGATGTACGTTGGCCAATGGTCATGTGTTGTTTGAGCCCACTGAGAGGCTGGGCCTGGGAGTAAGACACCCCCACCCCCTCCCCAGCCCACCCCTGCACCATGACACCTCAGAACCAAGCATGTTGGTCTCAACTTGCCCTTGCAGGCCCCTTGGCTGTGTATGGAATGGCCACGCAGCTCTGTGACAAGGAGGGAAAAGAATAGCAAAACCATCCAAGGATTAAAAAAAAAAAAATGCCGTGCCCTTGAGAACGGCTAGTCATTTGTGCCTGCAGTGGACAGGCAGAGAGTTCTGTCGCAGAGGCTCAGCCATGGACAGAAGGCTTAATCAGGAATTTCAGCAGACTGCCACCCCCCACCCACCCCCCTGCGCGGTTTTCTGCGGGATGCGTGTGAGCCCCGATCTGATGCTCCTGCCTCTGTCTCTTTGTTATTTGTTCTTTGGCTCGGAAGCCTCACGGGGGGGAGTTCTGTCTGGGACCGTCAGCCGGAGGCTTCAGCTTTGCTTCAGTTCCCAGGGCCTCCCTGTCAGTGTCTGCTGACCTGTGTGTCTGACCCGAAGCTCTGTTTTTCTGTTGCTTGCTCTTTGAATCTTACTCCTGATGGATGTATACTTAATAAAGTCACCCTTGAAAACCGATGTCAGGGCTACTGCAGATTAGTCTCCTTGCAGAAAGCTTAGAACTGTGACTTAGAGCCATGCAGGCAAGCCCAGGTCCTCATTTGTACAATGTAGTGGCGATGCCTGTCTCTCTGTACTAGAACATTGTATTCATCACTACTCTGCGTAGCACATAGTAGGTGGTATATAAACTGCTGCGTGTTCGTCAGGAGTCTCCACAGGAATAAAACCAATAATAAATGATTTATGAGTTGGCTGACGCAGTTAGAGGCTGAATCATCCCACAGTGGCCATCGTGTAGGCTGAAGGGCTGGGAAAACCAGCCCAGCTTTGGACAAGAAGCCGGAAGCTTCAGAACAGGAGGTACCCACAATGCAGCTCCAGTCTGAGGCTGAAAGGCTGGACCACACCTCCGGGAGTCACTGGTCTGAATCCACATTCAAAGGCTGAGGAGTCTGGAGTCTCGGGTCTGCAGACAATGGCTGCAATAAAACCCACACCTTAGCTAGCATTGGAATCGTAAACTGTGAACTCTCCTCATTTCACTTACGGTCCTGTCTGGGATTCCAGGCTATAATTCAGTGTCATCTGCCCTCAGAAAGATCTTCCACGTGCATTTTTCTTACGCACATGCCAAAGGTCTTTGGAAACGACTTCACAGATACATCCCAAACTCTGCATTACCAACTGCTCTTCCAGACATCTTTTATAGTTACGTTTATCAGGGTGAATATTTTCCAATAGACTTCTCTCGATTATTACCATATTCAGCTTAGACTAAGAACATGCTTTTGCATTCTCAGATGCCCAGTAATGGTGAGATGGAATCATTCAGACGGAAGCTCTCCCGTTACACTGTAAACACTAGGGCCAGAGAAGCAGTGATAGGAGGCAATTGCCTTGAATATTCCCCAGAGCTGCAGAAAGGCAGAGAGAACCAAGAGCAATCAAAACATTATTACCTTCCATATAGAGAGATGGAAGGCTGGAGGAAAAAATGGGATAGACACAATGTTGTGTTGGGAGGTGCTGTGGGCATGGGGCAAGCCAAAGTGAGGGCAGATGATCCAATAATAAGACTCTGTGTGAAGAATGTGTGTCGTGCCCTTTCATCATCGGGGCTCATTTTAAGTTGTGTGTCAGTGGCACAAAAGGAGAGTGCAAAACAAAACGTTCTCAACTCAAGCCTGATGCTTCTTGCATACCGAGATAGGGACTCCGAGCATCTTTCCTGACGGTTTCTGGCTATTTGAATTGCAGCAGCAGCAGCAGCAGCAGCAGCAGCAGCAGCACAGCCTGCCCAGGTGTTCGGGAGCCAAGGAAGCCCTAGGTAAAAGTGTAAAGAACAGAAAGTTGGGACTTAATGTCAATTTGACATGGGCTGGGCCACGTCCAGGACCCCAAGACCTCAGGCCCACGAGAGTGGCAAGCCTTCCTCCAGCGTGAGGCTCAGAGGGACGGCAAAGTGGTCCTTGGGTCCCAGTGCAAATGTCGGCATTGTGTGCAAAAGCTAGCAACCACAGATTCCTCCTCCCAGACAACTGCGACCTGGGGCTGGTTGCCTACAGAGATCTCCTAGCAAGACTAGCTGAGTCCTCCCGCTTTGTGCTGTGTGTACTAATCACGCCTGGGTTGTTGTGTACTGAGCACAGGGCACCAGATTCCGGTTTTTCTGTGCGTGTGTCTGTGTGTCTGTCCCTTCTTCATTTCCTTGTCACCCGGGTCAGCTGTCTGGGACCAAGCCATGCCGGTCACGGTCACCATGCACAGGTCTTGTGCCTGGTGGGAGAGAGTATGTTAATTAAAATCTTTCCATGTGTTTGTGAATCATTTCTCTACAGTTTCATAGAAAGGCAGAGCCATTGATCAGTATCTGAGACTTAACTTAGCTCAGTACAGAGCCTGTCTGGGGCCAGGAGAGAGACCTACCCTCCAGGAGAGAGACCCAGCTTCCAGGAGAGAGACCCAATCTCCAGGAGAGAGACCCACCCTCCAGGAGAGAGACCCACCCTCCAGGAGAGAGACCCAGCTTCCAGGAGAGAGACCCAGCCTCAAGGAGAGAGACCCACCCTCCAGGAGAGAGACCCACCCTCCAGGAGAGAGACCCACCCTCCAGGAAGACAGCTCCGGAGCTAAAAACTTCTGAACTCAAGGACAGCTGAGCTGCAAAATTCTGTGGTGGTCACCTGTAGAGACAAGACAGGAATTGTATGTGTGTATGGAATTATACTGGGATGAAAGGGGAGCAGTCTGTCAAAAGGAACCCTAATATCTTGGCTTGGAGCAGTCTGTCAAAAGGAACCCTAATGTCTTGGCTTGGAGAAGAGGTTTTTTGTTTTTGTTTTTAGTAAAAGATGTCAATGTGTAGATTAGAAAAACAGACAGATAGAAATAAATGATAGTTAGATAATAGAGATAAATACAGTGTAAAGAAAATTACATAGGTTTCTATTGCTGTGATGAAACACCATGACCAAAACAACTTGGGGAGGAAAGGGTTTATTTGACTTAAGCTTTCACATCACAGTTCATCATCAAAGGAAGCCAGGACAGGAACTCAAGCAGATCAGGAACCTGGAGGCAGGAGCTGATGCAGAGGCCATGGAGGGGTGCTGCTTACTGGCTTGCTCCTCATGGTTTGCCCAGTCTGCTTTCTTATAGAACCCAGGACCACCATCCCAGGGATGGCACCGCCCACCATGGGCTGGGCCCTCCCCCATCAGTCAATAATTAAGAAAATACTTTACAATAAAATGCTACAGAGGTTTTATTTTTCTCAACTGAGGCTCCATCCTCTCTGCTGAAAAGCTTGTGTCAAAGCTGACAGCAAACTAGGCAGTACAAAGGGTTATAATTAGTTTAAAAACCACTTCGCAGTCTTGTCTGTATGTTTTGGCTTCAACTGAAGATAAAAAAAAAGGATATTTTCTGCTATAAGATAGGCTTAGTATATACTTAGTACATATTGATTAAAATTTGCATCCTATGTTAAGAATGTGGACTGATATAGGAACTTTTTCCCCCCACAAAACTTAAGAACACAAGTCCTAAGAGAATATCTCTACTTATCATTGATGTGGGGATCTGAAGATACTTCACCACTGCCATCAACAGTCCAGGGTCTGCTTGCAGAGACTTGTGGTTTTGAGTCATTCTCTCCACTGTTCATTTGAGGGACATTTCAGAGAAGAGGACCTTAAGGAGAAGCCTGGTGCTAAGTTCCTGTGAAGGATACATTCAATTTTCTACAAGAATCACGGGCATGTTACGTGCTTTGGGATGATAAGCTGTGTTTTAACAAAAACATAGAAATGGAAGACTAAGAAATTAGCTCCTTCTCTCCTTGCTAACAAATTACCAGAGAAGTCAGACCACAACATCACCGCTGTCGATGACAGTTTCCTTTATCAGAATACATCAATCCCACCCTTACCTCTTCACCTGACCCTATCAGAGCAATGTGGACTTAATGGTGTCCAGATGTTTTGGACAGATTTCCTCACAACACTGTACTTTCTACCCAAAGATAAGGCCTTGGTAGTTCCTACAAAAAAATATTTTCAATCCAAAGTTCATTATCTCAAAAGTGCTAACCACTTTCAAAATATATAGTAAGAAAACAATGGATATTAATTACATTTAGATAAAATGGGCAATTCCAGAAGAATATTAGGACTACCTTAGAGGTTGGAGGAATGAGAAAATAATGTATATTAATTTATAGATCATGTATAGGTTACCTATGAGAAATTTCAAGCAGTCCCTCACAATGCAAGAACATACAAACTTAATACCTCCGTTCCTGGTTTGTGAATGTAAATTTGGGGAGGTAGAAACCCATGTGAACTGGATTCTCCCTGAGGTCTGCAAGGGAAAGGTATATAAAAAGGATTAAAGCAGAGGGGAATTCTTCGGGGACATTGACAATTAGTAACATTTCATGCCAGAGGCACCAACTGTTTCTCCTGAGCTTTGTCTTCCTGGAGTACACAACTTTCTTCCCAGAAAGGGGACCCCAGCTAGTGGAGTGCTTCCATTTTCAAATAAAGCTTTCTTTCTTCCTTTCTTTCTGTTTTTTGAGACAGGGTTTCTCTGTGTAGTTTTGGTGACTGTCCTGGATCTCGCTCTGTAGACCAGGCTGGCCTCAAACTCACAGAGATCCGCCTGACTCTGCCTCCCGAGTGCTGGGATTAAAGGCATGCGCCCCAGTCACCTGGCTTAAGGTTTGTTTTTTCATATACAAAAAGACATGTTCATCTTTGAGGCAGTCTTGGTTTCGACCTCTCCGTGCTCAGGTCTTGTGACTAAACAGCTGGCTGGTGATAAGTAAGCAGGAATCTGGAAGCCTCTGACATAGCCATGCATGTCCATGAGTCCTCTCTGTCGGCAGCATCTACCAGCAACACTTTGAGGGCCAGAACATGGCCACACAGGGACAGGACAGTAGGAAACCTAGAAACAAGCTAGACCCTTGAGGAGTATGGGAAATTGCTGCAGCAGTGCGGGCCTCTTACAACACCTGGCTTCACTTAACCGAGAGAAAAACCCGTGTCCGTCTTCCTCAAAACAAAACCACTTTTATTTTGACTTTCTTTCACTTGTAGTGAAGCAAGATAAAGGGCAAGATTCGGTGTTTTGATTTCTTTCTTTCTTTCTTTTTTTAATGTACAACAGAAAAAAGAAAGAGATTCTTGATAGGCAGATGGAAGGGTGCAGATCCTGGAGTAGCCCTATGACAGGGACCCCAACGTAGTCTCTGGATACATATCATTGGGTGACCAGGGTCACTCAGAGGTCCTTGGGGGCCATGCTACGTCTGACAGCTATTAAGTGTAACAGAGTATGATGTCGTTAGCCCCTTTATGGTTTTTTGTTTTGTTTTGTTTTTTATAAAAGCAGTGGAGACTTTCATCGAATTAAAATGACTCTGTCTTTTGGGATAGTCATTTCTGAGAAGGAAAAAGGAAGAATTGAGAATTATACAAAAATCCCAAGGAGACGTTCTTCAAACAAGTTAGAAGACAAAGAGTCAAAGATTGTCAGCTGATTATGGAATCCATGTGCAAGGTTATGAAGATGAGGATGGAAATGTCTCAGAGCCAGATTAGATAAAATAAGCCCAACAAAACTGCCATGGTTGCACAGAGCCCCAAGTCAGAGCAAGTTCTGCTTTTTCTCATGCGGAGAACTTCCCTTGCATGATAGGAGCCCAGAGAGGCGTCAACAGAGTCCTCCGAGAGGTTTGCTTGCCATGGAACCCCCACAGCACTTGATATCTCTCCCATCACCAAAAGCCTCTCTTGCTCTTTGCTTCCTTTAGCAGAGGAGGCACCAAACCATGGCTTGTAGGCTCAGCCAGAGCTAGAGGGATCGAGGTACAATTTGTATTTTTAAGTGGTTCAAAAAATTAAGGGAAGAATAACAATTTGTGACAAGAAAATTATATGAAACGAACATTTCGATGTCTATAAATAAAATGAAATTTGAATGCAACTGTCGCTACTCATGTAAACACTGTACATGGCTGTCTTCACTCTGCAGAGGCAAAGTTAGGTGTAACACAACCTGTGTGGCCCTGACGCCTCAGGGGACAATTACCTGGCCCTTATAGAGAAAATTTACCAGCCTCACATCTAGCCTAATGTGACTCCTAGGTCTTCAAATTAAGGAATATAATCCTGAAATCAGAGAGTTCAAAGACTGTGTAAGCCAGGCGGTGGTGGTGCACGCCTTTAATCCCAGCACTTGGGAGGCAGAGCCAGGCAGATCACTGTGAGTTCGAGGCCAGCCTGGGCTACCAAGTGAGTTCCAGGAAAAGGCGCAAAGCTACACAGAGAAACCCTGTCTCGAAAAACCAAAAAAAAAAAAAAAAAAAAAAAAAGACTGTTTAGTGAACCCATTGTCTCCAACACAACACAAAAACACAAAAACTTCCGATAGTTACATTCTGGTGTCTTAGTCAGGGTTTCCATTGCTGTGAAGAGACACCATGACCATGGCAACTCTTCTTATAAAGGAAACATTTAATTGGGGATCACTTACAGTTTCAGAGGTTCAGTCTATTGTTATCATGGCATGCAGGCAGTCGTGGTACTGGAGCAGTAACTGGGAGTCCTACATCGTGACTCGGAGGCCACGGGAAGTCAGCTGCCTGACTGTCACACTGAATGAAGCCTGGGAACAGAGACCTCACAGCCTGCTCCACAGTGACACAGCTCCTCCAACAGGATCACACCTACACCACAGCAGTGCCACTCCCTTTGGGAGCCATTTTCTTTCAAACCATTACACCTGGCCAAAGCCAGTTGCCTTATTTTTTGCAAACTACTAGCATTCTTGGATAGACATTTGTCCAGTATCTAACTATTACACTAGATAGTTACTTAACTATTTACTCTAAACTCTTACTTTTAAATGCTGTACCTCAGTCTCCGTTTTGCTCTCTCATGAGCATGGTCAGATGTAGACCCATGCCTGGAAATGCTTAATTACTGGACATTTTACCAGCACTTTCTGAATGACAAGATTCCTTTAAGCACTTTTCCAGGCAGTTTATAGAGTACCACAAAGTTAGTAAACACTACATAAGGCAGAACTGAACTACAGACAAGTTAATTAAACTTCTCTAATACACACAGCTTGCAGGAAGCCAGTTGGGATTAGAACTCAGTGTGGCTCCAGGACCTGAATTTTTTTTTTTTTTTGCTGTTCCATTTACAAAAACTTCTGATAGTTACCTTCTGTGTGTCAGTCTTTTAAATATATAAAGATGGCTAACAAGTATATATATATATATATATATATATATATATATATATATATATGTATATGCATATACACGCATTTATATATAAGAGAACTCTCAAGGCATATAAAACACACTCTTACTGTATTTTTTCCTCTACCTAATTGTTTTAATTTCTAGGTACCCTCAGAATGATAAAGGATTTTAAAAACTATTATAAAGAGACAGAAGAGTCTAAGGATTATTTAGCCCAGAGAAGAGAATTTTCATCAGGGGAACAGAAAGAGTGGGCCTAGAATTTCGGAGGCATTTGGGAAATACAGAGGAAGCAAGAACATTTCCCTGCTGCTTAACTCTGTGGAGCACAGAGACGTATTTCCCAGTAGCTTCCAGGAAAACTTTTGTGTTAAATATGGTCCTCCAGGCAGCAGATGCCAAGATGTAATTATATAGGTTGGGATTTCATGAGGGAAACACAAGAGCAGACAGAGATAGGCAGGGAGCTGAGGAGCCTGAAAAAACAGACTCTGAGTGAACTCTGACAGAGAGAGAGAGAGAGAGAGAGAGAGAGAGACAGAGAGAGAGAGACAGAGACAGAGACAGAGACAGAGACAGAGACAGAGACAGAGAAAGGAAGAAAGAAAGGAAGAAAGAAAGAAAGAAAGAAAGGAAGGAAGGAAGGAAGGAAGGAAGGAAGGAAGGAAGGAAGGAAGGAAGGAAGGAAGAAAGGAAGACTCGTCTGTCTTAGTCTGCTTTAGGATCCACAAACTTGGAGAGCAAAAGCCAAGAAGCAGCAGCTGGTGCCTTGATCAATCATGCTGTGGAAATAGGAAGTGTCCAAGTGCCAAGTGTGTTATCATGACTTCTAGTCTCAAGAATCATTGCTCTCTCAAGCAAATTCAGTCCTTTTACTTACAAAGACAAACCTATAAGAATAACCCAAGCCCTCTCAGCAGAAACCCTTAAAGTGAGGAGAGCATGGATCGATGTGCTTTGAGCGCTGGAACCAAGCAACTGACAATCAAGACTTAAAACTAACCCAGAAATAAAAACCTTCTGTGACAAGCACAAACTGAAGTAACTCGTGATCCGAAGCAGGCACTGAGGAAAAATACTTTAGAGACTACTGCATACTTAAGAGGAAGAAAAATGCCTGTACATATCAGCAGATCACAATCACCTGTAACTTCCCGATTAGCACTGCGGTTCCGGTGTGCCCAACAAGATGAGAAGAATTAACTTTGGTCACTATACTCACAGAGTACATGCACACACACAATTTCAAAAAACAAAAGAATATATTACAATTGTAAATACACTTACACTGAATGTTGGTGCATCCAATTACATGAAACAAAGACATAAGGACATAGATTAAGATACACTAACAGTGAGTGACGTCACTATCCCATTCTCAAACGGATAGGGCATCCAGATCACCGAGTCAGCTTCAGAGTTACACCAACTGATGGAAAAAAGTGGACTTAATGGATATGTATGGAATATTCTATCCAACAACTGTGGAATACACAGTCTTCTTGGAAACTCATAAACGTTCTCTAAATTAGATAACATATTAGGTCATAAAGCATGTCTCAGCAAATGAAAAAAATGTATTTTATCTTATTAGAACTTAATAGAATAAAATTAAAAAAACAATAGCAAGAAATTAATTACATAGATCTTGAATAAGACCCTTTTGAGAGATCACTGAGTGTGGTACTTTAATTGTAATTGGCCCCCATAAGCTCATAAGGAGTGGCACTATTAAGAGGTGTGGCTTTGTTGGAATAGGTATGGCCTTGTTAAAGAAAGTGTGTCATACCGGGTGGTGGTGGCACACACCTTTAATCCCAGCACTTGGGAAGCAGAGCCAGGTGGATCTCTGTGAGTTCGAGGCCAGCCTGGACTACCAAGTGAGTTCCAGGAAAAGGCACAAAGCTATACAGAGAAACCCTGTCTCGAAAAAAAAAAAAAAGTGTGTCACTGTGGGGGTTTGAGGTTTCCATTGCTGGGGATGTCTTTCTGTATGCTGTGAATGTGTTGCTCTGATTGATTGATAAATAAAATGCTGATTGGCCGGTAGCCAGGCAGGAAGTATAGGCGGGACAAAGAGAGAGGAGAATTCTGGGAAGTGAAAGGCTGAGTCAGGAGACACTGCCAGCCAGCTGCCATGAGAAGCAAGATATAAGGATACTGGTAAGCCATGAGCCACGTGGCAAGGTATAGATTTATAGAAATGGGTTAATTTAAGATATAAGAACTAGATAACAAGAAGCCTGCCACAGCCATACAGTTTATAAGTAATATTAGTCTCTGTGTGTTTACTTGGGTCTGAGCAGCTGCAGGAGCTGGGTGGACATAGAAAAACTCCAGCTACATTCCATACTGCCCAGTGTCTGGGATCACTTCCTGTTGCCTTCTGATCAAGCATCATGCTTTTCATGCATACTGCCATGCTCCCCACCACATCTGCCTCAACTTCACCATGTCCCACCACGATGACAATGGACTGAACCTCTGAAACCGTAAGCGAGCCACCCCAGTTAAATCTTTTCCTTTATAAGAGTTGCTGTGGTCGTGGTGTCTCTTCACAGCAATAAAAACCCTAACTAAGCAATGAGATAGAAGACACCAGGAAAGAAACTGAGAGATTGTTAAACTCAAATGAGAATGAAAATCCAAATTACTAGAAGTTTGGGGGATATACAAAAGGTAGTGCTCAGAGGGAAATTTGTAGTTATGAATACTCACATCAAAAAAAAATCATAGAGGGTCTGAAGATGTAGGTCAGATGGGAGAGTGTTTATCTACCCTGAATGGAGTCATGGGTTCTGGTCACCAACACCACATACAATCGGATAAGCTGCTGCATACCTGAGCCTGGAGTTCAGCAGCTCAAGGTCACACATGCATGGCTACAAAGCAAACTGAGACCATCCTAGGCTACAAGACACCCTGATATTTTGTTGTTGTTTTTAATTCAGGGGCCTGGAGAGATGGCTAGATAGTTAAAGCACTTGCCAATCAACGAGAGGATTGGAGTTCAGATTCCCAGAGCCCACCCACGTGCAGGGTGGGTGTAGTAACCTGTCCACAACTCCAGCCTCAGAGGTATAGGCAGGCCATTCCTTGAATGAGCTGGCTGGTGAGAACAGACGTGTTGGTGACCTCCAAGTGTGATTGAAGGGTACTTCCTCAAAACATAAGGTACAAGAGCAATTGAGGAAGATTCCAGACATCTCTTGAACCTTCCTAATATTGGCTATTTAAAAAGAGGGGGGGAACCAATCCTAGTGCCCCATTTAGTTGAAGTCTTAATTATGAAATTCAATTACTTGATTACTTGTCAAAGGGGATGGAATATTTTCTTGTAGGTCCATTATGTCCATCCGTCTTGGTCAGTTTCTGTGAAGCTTGTGGGTTGTGGGGAGGAAGGGCTGATGCCCATCCAAAAATCTTGGTGTCCTTAGGAAGGTAATAAAAGAATAACTTCTATGTGATGGAATTCTAACCCAATCTGTCTAGCCACTAACTTTTCTATAGGTTAATTTGTGCCTGCTTTTCTATAGGTTAAGATCTCTATAAATCCATGGCAACCACCTGTTTCAAAAGGTCATAGTTGTGGGGATCAGAAAAGAAAGAACAAATTATATTCTTGTTATTAATGACATATGTGCTCCCGGCCTAGTTTTAAATCATTCTATGAACTGTGGATGAACTGTGCATGCTCCAGTAGAAATACAATAATCATAAGAGCTAGTAATTATGGGCATTGCAGGTGTTCCTGACACTGGATTCTATATCTAGGCTCATACATCACACCCGCAGGCCTGTATTAGATAAGCATTCTTATGCGGTCCAGATTATCCACGAAGATGCCCAAGTCTTAGGAGGTTGAGAAACTTTTCTGGGAACACGATAGATAGGTCACTGGCGGATTGTCTTATGGTGCAGCTATACAATGTCTTCTCCCTCAAATCCCTACCATAGCCATCTCCCCTGTCACTTGCTCCCACAGAACTGTTCAAATATACTCAGGACCTGCCGTCTTCTGGCTGAGAAGGGCAACACCTCATGTGCTCACAGGGACTGTGTCAATGACCTGCCAGCATCGCTGGCCTGGGGTGACCATTGAGGGCACTTGAGGCTGATCGTCGTGACAACTGAAAGTGCATGTTGGTCTTACCATCCAGATATTGCAGGTAGCCAAATACAGTACAGTTTTTGGAAATACAGCATCTGGCTGACCTTGTAGGACAACTGTCTAATGTATCCGTTTCGGTTGCTTGGTTCTGTGCTGATACACACCAAGATCACGTGGAGCTGGCATGTTAGGGAGCCAAGAGGGAGACAGACAGGGACTAAAATAGCCAGGGCTCTGGAGAGAATTGCAATGGCCAACTTAGTTGATGATGGCAAGCCTTATGACTCATGTGCCCTGCTTTACAGAATACAAATCAATATCACAGAGAAATGATGGGGAAGATTATATCTTGAAAAGGCACAATGAATAGATAAGATTCCCCCCGCTAGAACCCCTTAAGTGTGAATGGAATGTATTTGAAATGAAATCATTGCATATATCATTCACCGTGTTGTCAATGGTGCAACCACTGGGGAGAAGGGGTGGGCACATACGTATACCTTAAGAAATAGATTCAGATAACTTCCACAAGATCTAATTTAATTGTCTTTTTGTGTATGCCTATATCCAGGAATCATTCATGAATGTCCTACTACAGGTAAGGCACTCTACTATATTTTAATACACTGGTTTGGTAGGTACACATTCTGTATTCATAAGTTTGCGGATCTCTTAGCAGGAAGGTGGGTCTTGAAATCCAGGCAGGAACTAATAGACACAGGGCATTGAGTCTTCTCCATCAAGGTGGGTCTTGAGCAGTGGTCCTCACCCTTCCTTAAAGCTCTGCCCCTTTAACACAGTTCCTCATGTTGGGGTGACCCCCAACCATAAAGCTATTTTCGTTGCTACTTCACAACTGTAATTTTGCTACTGTTATGAATCGTCATGTAAATATTTTTTGGAGATAGAAGTTTACCAGAGGGGTCATAAGCTGTACATGGAGAACTACTGGTCTAAAGGAATGCTGCCCCCAGCTAAGGTGAATAATTGGTCACAGCAGCACTGCCAGCACCAGCTGCTGAGTGCCCTCAGCTTCCCCTGCCCTGCCACCCCTGGTCTGTGGGTGCTGTAGTCTACGCAGCTGCAGTCAGTTCCAACTTGCAGGGACTGTTCAGGCTCCAAGACCTAAGTGAGCGCCCACAGTGGAGGAGTGACCTGAGTTTTGTTCCTTGGACACGGTAAGAAGAACTACCTGCTCCTTTCTGCTGCGAGTGGTGGGTAAGTTCTGCTTGTACCCTGACCAGCTGTAGAACAAATCCCCCAGACCTAGGAATGAAGAGTAGCAGCTGGGCAGCCAACAAGAAGAAAATGCCCCTTGTGTGAATTATATAAGTGTGTACATAAAAAAAATAGAATTTCAGGCTGGCGAGGTGGCTCAGCCGTTAAAAGCCAGGCTCACCATGAGAAAGCAGAAGTTCACCGAGCAGCAGGGTTCAACTTGACATGACTCCCCTCCCCCCCCTCCCATGAGGAGATGAAATTCTCGGAACCTGGAAGCTGTGGCTTGAGCCTTGGGCTTATCTCTCATCATCTCCACATCGATCACCCCAGCTTTCCTACATCACAGGCCAGGCTTGGAAGGCCTCTTTCTTTACAGAGCCCCCCCTCCCACATTCCAGTTCTCATGTATTTTCATTTTAACTGCAAGTTTTTCTTGTGTTGGGGAGTTCTCCTCTGGATTTTGTTTGTGGGGGTCCATGCACTCCCAAAGGTATTTAGCTCATCTTCATGATGGAATTTTCAGGGCAGCTTCTCCAATATTAAGAGACTGGGGAAGCTTACACTGTGGCTGAGATGAATGAGAAATGTCAAGATGTACACCTGTTTATTTCCTCTTTAGGACCACCTCCCCCCCAAACCATAAGCTGGCTTTCATTAAAATGTGACATTTATCTTTCCAAAGTGAATTTATCTTCCTCTGATGTGAATAGAAAATGTCACAATTGGCTGCAAAATAAAATAAATACAGAAAGAGATCAATGATAGTTTTAATGAAAGCCATAGTTTTAAAATAAGACCTTTCTTAAAATAAACAAAACACTGAGGTTGAACAACAACAACAACAACAACAAAAACCCCTAGAATTAGTTCTGAGCTGGTAGTGTAACTCTGTGCAAACTGCATGCTTACACATCTAAAGCCCTAGGTTCAATCCTCAGTATAATAAACAAATACATAATTCTAACATTCTGTGAGAAGCAGTAGTTTGAAAGTGGCTCATCACACACTATGATGTGGACTTCGATTTCCACATACCATCTCCCATGGCTGGCCAGGAAGACAGAAATCACAGATAGATGTTTTTCTCTTTGAAAGTGAACACAGTAGACTTTAATGGGTTAGGTGGGACAGTCAGCTACTCAATCACATTTTGTTTGTTTGTTTGTTTGTTTTATCAGGTGTAGCCAAGTCCATCAGTTGAAGGTTCAGGTTCTACCAGGTGAAGCAGGCATGGGACTTCAGGGGATGAACACTGTCCCAGACCAGACATCACAGCACAGGACAGACAGCAAGCAGACCCTTGCTCCCATTCTGTCCTTAAACAAACAGGAAACTCTCAGTTCATCTAATGTAAAAACTAACCATGGGTAACTTCACGGTTACTAATCACGGGCAACTTTCATGGTTACTAACCATGGGTAACTTTCACGGTTACTTCACAAATGCACTGAGTTGGAAACACACTGGTCTGAGGACCAATTTAATCCTGTTTCTGATGCTCTTCTCATAGAGAATAAGAGACTTGAGTAAATGGCCACCATTTTTCCTTTGAGAATCTAGGAGTCTTAAAAACTAAAGTATTTTATCTCTTTAATATGTTTTTTTCTAAAGGAGATGGATGAGGTTAGGAAAGGATATTAGAGATGAAAACCAATAAGAAACATTTTTAGAAGCACCCAGATGGAGAGGGAAAAATAGGGAGATGTCTTTGGTTGGTAGGCAGTGAGAAACTCTTGGCAAAGTAACCTGTTGTTACTTGTGCATATCCCCAGGAGAAAAGATAGTCTGATACACTCATCAGCAGATTCCATTGTTTGCAGAGCTATCATCTGCTTGTTCAGTTGCTTTATTTTGAATGAGAGAGTTCTAACAACAGATAAGGAGTGAAATGATGTGCTACCAGCAGAGGCAGTGTGACCATTGACACCCCCCCCACCCTCCCCCACCCCCCACCCCGCAAAACAGTATTCAAGCTCATTCCCATTCTGTGTCCTTGATCTTTCGGGTCCTCCTCTTCAATAAAGGACATACAGTGACAATCATTGGGCTTTGGAAACATCGTGATTCACAACCAGGATCCCAACATTCACAACCAGGAACCCAGCATTCACAACCAGGAACCCAACACTATCACGGAATCTTCTGAATGAAAGTCTCAGTTATTTTTTTATGGCTGTGACAAAATATTTGTCTCACAAAAGCAACTTAAGGCAGGAAGTTTTCACCCTGACCATCTCAAACAGCAAGTGTTCTGGTTCACTGAGCCATCTCTCCAGCCTGAGAGCTTGTTTCTTAAGAGAATATTTGTTATATTCTCTGAGAAGTAAAAGTTAGGCAAAGCTGGATGATATAAGTGTTTCTTTTGGGGGGGGGTTTAAATTGTGAAAGGGACACACTCTTTGAAGGTCTACTGTGTGCTGATGTCTTTCCCATGACTTTGTGTATGCCTGGCAAACACTCTACCACCAAGGTTCATCCCCAGCCTACTAAAGTCTTTCATATAACTGTGATCATTTGCAAAACTCTGTGAGCTGGATACAGTAGCCTGCATTTCTGATTTCAATCCAGTGTAGCTATTCTGAGGTGCGGGTGAAATATTCAAAGTTAGATAGGGGTTGGACTCAGATCCCCTCACTTCAAGTCAGCTGTGATTAGAACTTCTTCTTAGCGTCTGGTATCATCTAGAAGCTGGTTTAGCTGTGCAGAATAGATTTGACTCAACTGGCAATCAAGACATCAACAGCAAATTTCTGCCCATTTTTAAAGCATCAGTGTCCATGTGGTACCATGAATCACATTTGGCCCTCCTCGGACAGTAATATGTTTCTCAGAGCTGACTAACTTAATCCTTGAGCATTGATGGATTAACATAAATGATCTTCACACCTGCCTTGCCTGTTATCCTGGAAGAGTTAAGATCAAGACCGCTTGACATAAAAGTGTTTTCCAAAAGAATGAACCTTCCTAAATGTAAGGCATTAAAATGCAGGTTTGAATGGTCTCTAAGTTTTGGAAATGAATTTTGGTCTAACTAGTCTGGTTGGTCCTTTAACTTAGAATAACTTCATTACATACTAAAGTTTACTTCTGAGGGCCATCAAATAATAGTGAGTCATTGGTGTATATTAGGTCTTGAGCTCACTGACCTGTGGAAAGGACTTTTAGGGGAGTCTGAGTAGTATTTCCTCTGGAAGAGCAGTCAGAACTTTTAACCTCTGTACCATCTTTTCAACACCTGGCCTCCCATCCTTATAACTCAAGGTATCAAAATATTCAAAAACAAGCAGACCCAACATGGTCAGATTCACTTTCTCAGTGTAAGGTATTTAGATTACAGATAAGAGTCAAGATGAAGATAAAAATGGTATCCAAAGAGAAGTCTAAAAACATTAAAAAGCTCTAAAAAAAAAAGATCCAACAAAGAGAATTGTGAAATATTGAAAATAATCATCAATGAAGAAGCAGTAAGACTATGTCGTTGTGCAATATGGTGATGTACGGCAGCAATGCTCTTTCTCTGTACCTGTTTTGACGTGGTCCCACATATACATCGCATTCTCAACCAGAAGAAAGACATAATACATAAATCACAGGAATTGTGCTGGATCAGTGGAAGTGAGAAAACATCCAAAATGCTGCTGACTGACACACCAGGTCCTAAGGCTTTGTCTAGAGTCACAGTACACATGCTTATACAGAGAGTAGATTGTAAGGATGTCCAGCAAAATAAAGATGGCTATCTTGAGAAGGCGTGAGGTTAAGCAATGTCTACTGTCTAAATTGTGCTTTTTCTCTAGAAGTAATTTGAATTTTTGATAAGAACCTGCCATTAGCACTGGGCATCATGGACATGCCATTAGTACTGTAGTGAGTACTCAGGAAGAAACAAGGGCAGGGGGTTTATAAGTTCAGTCCCGAGCTACATAGTGAGATTCTGTCTAGACTACATAGTGAGATTCTGTCTAGAAAAAAAAGAAGGAAGGAAGGAAGGGAAGAAAGAAAGAGAGAAAGGGAGAGAGAAAGGAAGAAAGAAAGAAAGAAACAAAAAAAGAAAGAAAGAAAGAAAGAGAAAGAAAGAGAGAGAGAGAGAGAAAGAAAGAAAGAAAGAAAGAAAGAAAGAAAGAAAGAAAGAAAGAAAGAAAGAAAGAAAGAAAGAAAAGCAAGCAGGCAGGCAAGCAGGAAGGAAAAAAGGAAGGAAGGAGGGAAGGAAGGAAGGAAGGAAGGAAGGAAGGAAGGCAAAGCCATATTCACACTCAGAAGAAAGAAACAACACTATAAAGCATATTTTTTTAAATCACAGGGACACTGTAATGATTAGTAGTAGTAACCAGTAGTTGGATTAAAAATGTGAAAACAGTTTTAGTTCCCAAGAGAATATATTGGATTTTTATAAGGGAGATCAGTCGATGGTCTATTCAATTACTTTTGTACTATTTGAAGGACGCACACAAATACAGAGTCAGAGCAGAATCCACCAAGATACTCAGATAAGAAGAAAAATCTCAATATTCAATTCAGGCAAATGTCTGAAACGTTAGTCTAAATAGTACCAAATGTTGAGCTGTTTTCTATCATGTATAAAAAAATATGTAAATGATGAGGTTTCCATTTGTCATGCAGACACCGTTAGAATCATGGAGATGGAGCCCGAGAGAGGAAGCAGGAAGGCAAGGGCATTTGTTTTCACACCTGTCTTCTCTGTGACATTTGTATGCAAGAGAAATACCACTGTCAGCAACGTCTCAACACAGAGGACATTTAAATGTGCAGGACGTATCAGATATGGTGACAGAATGCAAACAGGAATCCCTTGTTGGACGATTATACCACTTCCAGATACGACGTCTGTCCTCAGCTTTCCTTTGCTGGCTGTTCACACAGCCACTTGCTATCTCCGACACCAGGTGTGTGGGTGTCGCCCCCCACCCCCGCCCTCCACATGCCAATCAAAGCAATCCTCCGGCAGATTCTCCAGGGAACAGGAGTCTGTGTCCTCCAATGCCATCCAGCTCTGACAACATTCACCTGAACATAGCCTCAGACCCAGTGGGTCCAGGGATCCGTCCCAGCAGGTGGCCAGCACCTCAGATATCGGAGCAGCTACACTTAGCATGTCTATGAATTACTCCTTGGAGCTGATTAGTCTGCTAGAGTGGTTCACAGAACTCAGGAAAGACTAGAATTATGGGTTCTTGATAAAGGATGTGACAGGCTGGAGAGATGGCTCAGTGGTTAAGAGCACTTGATGCAGAGAGAATTTGGATTCTGTTTCCAGCATCTACATCAGGGAGCTCACAAATACCAGTACCTCCAAATTCCAGGGGGGATCTGAGGTCCTCTCCTGGCCTCCTTGGACACTACAAGCACACGATGTGCATTCAGACAAGCAAGTATAGACATGTCAACATAATAGATAAATAAATAGCAGAAGGTCTGAGAAAAGATAGAGACGAAGAGCCAGAAGGAGATGCATAACATGGGGAAGAACACTGGGATGTGGAGTCTTTATGCTCTCCTGCTGCCAGCCCTGAGAACCTCCATGAAACTCCCCAAATCTGATCCTTTGGAATGTTTCTGGAAGCTTCACTACCTGGAATGATTTGCTGATCACATCAATTAGCTCTTGGTGATCATCAATTCAATCTTTAGCTTTTCAGTGCCCTGGCGGTTGTGGATAGGAAAGTTCTAACTCTAATCATGCTTTGACTTTTCCTGTGACTAGTCCCCAAGCTGAAGCCACTCAGGAGTTCCCAGCCACCCTATTTATTCCATGATCATACAAAAGACTCTTATCGCTCCCCAGAGTCAAAGGCTCTGGGAGTTGTATGCCAGGGAACGGACAAAAGCAAAATACATGTATTTATTATGTATTAGTGCCCCCAGAGGTCTGTGCTATCAATCATTCTCTTTGAGTGCATATATTGGACATCTTGTGAGTGTTAAGGTTAAAAGCCCAACAGACAGCTGAGGAGAGCTGCATTCTGAACTAGGGAAGAATGCCTGTTCCTCTGCAGACTTGATTCTCTGCAATGAATGGGTATCAGCATTAATGTGAAAGCCAAACCACACATACACAGAGAATATTAATATTCAGTAAACAGTCATGATTGCAGTCACCCAGCACTGAATCTGCTGCGTGAGTGTTCCCAGCCTGCTCTAAAATAGTGCAGCTGTTACATTAATGGGAGGGAATCCAGGGCGCTATCAAGGAATAAAAATGGTTGAGTTTGATTAGTTCTGGTGGATGTCATCTTCAAAATGCGACTAATTCGATAATACCAGAGCATTTCTGAGGGAAGAAAGAAAATAAGGATAATGTTATGTAAATAGATACATCATTATTTTCATCTCTTTTGACACCAACCATCCCAGAGCAACCCAAATGGCAGTGTGGGGGGTGAGAAGCTTTTTTTTTTTATATCTATAGAGAATTGTGTTATGAGCTGACACTCTGGGTCAGAAGATGGAGCCAAAGGGGGCCGGCTTTCTGCTCCTGATTGCAGTAACTCACACTTGTAGAAAGTGTGGTACTCCCCCGGTCCTTTGCTGGCGGGTTCACACCGATTACAGCATTTCATCTCCAAGCCACCCTGCACAGTTTATCGCTGTCATTTCGCAGACATGGACACTGAAGCTGGAAAGAGTTAGGTGACGTCTCAAGGTCATGTGGCCCAGAAGTGGAATTTGGACTCAGACAGGCCTGCGGCTCCCCATGACCGTGGCATTCTATTGTCTCTCCAAGACAGCTGAGTAAGGTGACCTGTATTATAGATAACCCACCAGGTGCCTCATTCTCTATTTCTAAGTCAGAATTTGTGTGTGTGTGTGTGTGTGTGTGTGTGTGTGTGTGTGTGTGTGTGTGTGTTGGGGGGTGGTAATAGTGAATCTTTAATACAACAATATTAATTAATTAATAATTAATAAAACAAATGTTTTAGAAATATTTGCCATTAGGCCAACCCGAGGCCATTTTTTAATGCTGTTGTTTTTAAAACACCTCACTTCTGCATGACTTTCTCTTCCCCGTTCCTTGTTCTTACAGCTGGTCTGCAGAAGAATTCAATAGATACCTACTTAGAAGGTCAGACAGGCTGGGAAAGGCTTAAACTGAAATTTGGGTTTGAGTCCAGAGACATGGTTGCGGTTTGGAAAAGCATGCCCTGGAGCAGTGGTTCTCAACCTGTGGGTCGTGACCTGAAGAAAATTAATTTGGGTTAATAGATATCCTGCCTATCAGATATTTACATTACGATTCATAACAGTAGCATAATTACAGTTATGAAGTGGCAATGAAAATAATTTTGTGGTTGGGGGGGTCACTACAACATGAGGAACTGTATCCAAAGGTGGCAGGGTTAGGAAGATTGAGAACCACTGCCCTTGGAGGCTTTGTATCAGAGGTGTTGTCCTGGCCCTTACACTAAGGACAGATGAAGAAACCTCTAAAAGATGGGCCCTGTGTGATCTTGGAGGGGACATTAGAACCCCAGGGACTTCCTTTTTCTACTTGTTTCCTGGCCAGGATGTGAGTACTCTACTGTGCCATGTGCTCCTTTGTATGACATTCTGCCTCACCACAGGACCAAATGGCAGGGCCAACTGAGACCTCCGCAACTGTGAGCTGAGTGTTTTAGGTATTTTGTTACAGTAACAGGAAACTGGCAAACACTCACAGTAAGTACTCTCAGCTTTCCTGTCCAGTGATTTGAACACGGCCCAAAAACATTACATGTCCCTGGAGGTTTGGGTCACTGTTGAGATCAAACTTCACCTTGTTTAAATGCTTTGGGGAAAAAAAAGCCAGCCTAACCTACAAGAAAGTGTTTAGAGAGTAGGTATTTTTCCTCCTATTGAAGGAATATAAGGTAATTTCATCTAGACCAGCAGTTCCCAACCTGTGGGTCACAACCCTTCTGGTAAATTTCTATCTCCAAAAATACTTACATTGCAATTCATTACAGCAGCAGAATTACAGTTATGAGGTAGTGACGAAATAATTTTGTGGCTGGGGGGGGGGGCTCACCACAACATGAAGAACTGCATTAAAGGGTCACAGCTTCAGAAAGGCTGAGAACCACTGACCTAGACAGTTTAACATTTAATTCTAATTTTAAAACAAGACATATAGTTATATATTCTGATCGTTTAGAAAACGTATTCATTAAAACACAGGAGTGGCCACTTTTTATTGTGTTTGGCTATATGTCCATTCTAGGGGAAAAAAATCACTGGGATTTATTTGAATAGATTTTGGATGTTCTTAAGATATCTCCAGAATGTTCACAATACTTTCAATAAATTAATCATCAAAATTCATCCTAGACAACTGAGATCTTATAAGAAATCACTCAAAACCACTTTGCTACTGAACATGGTGTCATCATTTTCATATCTAATAACAATTTAGCAACGTTGGATTGAGCAACAGTTAGCTATGTTAAACTGGGAATGTGTTGGAAAATCTATAGCTTGAATGTAAGCACAAGCGTGTTATCTTATGAAACTGGAAAGCAGGACTAGAGCATCTCTTTTAAGATGATTGAAGCATCCTGCTATCCATCACTGTATTCAGCTTCTATTGTGAACTCTTCATTACCACTTCAGTTTCTGTATTTTATCCAGAGTCTGTTTCTCAGTGTTTAATGAGCTTCAGAATCTCACCATTTGATTAAATACATATGACTATGCAAAGATCTCCTGGGGGTTAATAAGCAAGTTGGGAAGGAGGTCTATCAGAAGGAAGAGATGTAGAATTGATGAAATGGACCACTTTCTCTGTTGCTCAAGTTCAAGTATGCCTCATTCTTTTCGCTTAATAGAGGTCATTCAAATAAGCGTTTTTTTTTTTTGTTTTTTGTTTTTTTTTATTGAATATAAACCATCCTGGGTAAGTGATACATTAAATATACAGAAATAGAGAGAGAAAAAAGGCACACGTGCTATGATTTTAAGGATTTAGATCAGGAGAATATAAATGTATTAATAAAGGACTACAAAGAATATAAGGTAAGTGAAATGTCACTCTAAGTGATCAGTTGTGAAGATATTGAGAGAACACCATTTTCTTCTTGTTGGAGAAACTGGAGAAGGCGCCCTAGAGAAGTGGGATCCAGTTTAGACTTGGAAGAATAGGATAGTGGCCAACATAAGTTGTAAAACTAGAATATGTACCCCTTCCTGGATCTCTTAGTGCCACTCTTCCCTATCTCATGCATGGCTCAGGAAAAGTAAATTCCATCCAAAGTTCCAAAGAAATTTAGTATAGTCTACTTTTATACCAATCATAGCAACCCTGTCTGCTCCACCCCCTCCTCCATATTCATTTAGGAAACTTGGCTTAGCTCATTTGATGCCTGGCAGTTCTCTAGTGATTAGTATCAATGTACCTGTGACCACATGCCATCAGTGGATCCAAGCAATCAGAGAGCAAAGACTTAGTTCACATTTGGTCTTAAGACACTCACCTTCATGAAAGTTCTCATTCCGTTCTCAGGCTGCACTTGAAAAGGATGCTAGTTGATTCCAGCAGCCATGGAGTACACTGGCCTGATGATAAGCGATATACGGAGGAAGGATGAGTCCTGAAGAAGAGATCCAGAGTTTGTGCTGGGCATGGGGCAGGCTCTGCTTCTTGGTGTCCTGGACTGTGAGGCCTCAATTCATGAGCCACTTAGAGCCTGATTTTCTCCAACTTGAGCGCAGATCATCCAAACTGGTGTCTGCAGTGCAGACTGTTTGCTGCCTTCCTAGACTATAAAGTCTGTGGCAACAGCTGTGACAGCCTTCTCAACCTCCAGATCTCGTCTACATGCATAGATGGGGCCTGGATGGGGCAGTGGGGACAATTAGGCCTGGGGCCCATGACTGGCCTACATTTCTCTGGGAACCCAGGTCTCCTCATGCTTCCCATAGACTGGATTTTGAATATTTTGTTCACTTCTTCTCCCTGTCCACCCCCTCCCCAGGAGGTTTTTGAGGATTCTACTGATTTGCCTTCCCCTTAGGGTTTGTCCCTTGGGTCTCAGTCTAGCAGAGTTGTGATGGTTAATGTCATCAACTTGATAGCTAGCGTCTGGAATCGCCAAGGAGACATGCCTCTGGGAACGTTCGTGAGTGATTTTGGTGGCACCAAGTCAAGGATGAGATTCTGGACTAACTAAAGAGAAGAAAATGACCTCACTACCAGCATTCATCTCTCTCTCTCTCTCTCTCTCTCTCTCTCTCTCTCTCTCTCTCTCTCTCTCTCTCTCCCTCCCTCCCTCCCTCCCTCCCTCCCTCCCTCCCTCCCTCCCTCTCTCTCTCTCTCTCTCTCTCTCTCCTTCTTGACTCCAGACCCAACATGACCAGATGCCTCACCTCCCCTGTGTAGGGTAGACTGTGCTTAAAAACCGTGAACCTGAAGAAACCTTAACTCCTTGCTGTTTCTAGTGTTCTGTTCCCATAATAAGAAAAATAACTACTAATACAGGGCCTTCCACCTTTCAGAACCCAACACTAATTATGTTCCTGTTGCATACCCACCAAGGTATGATTGGCATGGGAGAAAGGGACCTTGATATGTAACTAGAGTTTTCCGGCCTGGCCCACAGTCAGGACAAATCTCTGTCACCCGCCAGTCCCACAACCGCTCAGACCCAACCAAGTAAACACAGAGACTTATATTGCTTACAAACTGTATGGCCGTGGCAGGCTTCTTGCTAACTGTTCTTATAGCTTAAATTAATCCATTTCCATAAATCTATACCTTGCCACGTGGCTCGTGGCTTACCGGCATCTTCACATGCTGCTGGTCATGGCGGCAGCTGGCAGTGTCTCTGCCTCAGCCTTCCACTTCCCAGAATTCTCTTCTCTGCTTGTCCTGCCTATACTTCCTGCCTGACCACTGGTCAATCAGCATTTTATTTTTGCAGTGATATCCACAGCATTGATAAGCTTACTAGATGGACACAGGGGAGTTATCTGAGGTGCACAGGGTCCTGGACCACACTATTCACAATTCCTTCATGCCTAGACCAGGGTTTCTTTATCTGGGCCGGGCCTCATGCTAGTACCCCTCCCCATCACATAGGTACTCAAGCCACTCATCCCTGCCATGATTTCTACTTGTCTCTCTTCCCCCTAGAAATCTAGGGATGGAAGGTGAGTGGGAAGAGTCATGTCAAGGGAGGCCAAGGGAGAGATGAGTAGACAGGCCAACAGGTATCCTTTACTGTACAGTAATCACACCAACAGTAGACAAGTCAGAAGGAGGAAAACCAGCCCATTAAGCCACAAGTGGTTTAATCCCACCTCCTCCACAAAAGATGGGGGGTAAATGTAGCATGAATCTTAAAGGTCTTATTAATAAAAACATGCCTGAGGCCAATACACAATATCTCCACAGGTAAACATGCCGACACAAACAGAGCAGATTACAAAACAAACAAAAACAAGAACAATGAAATTACGAAGGCTCAAAGGCTCCCTCTGTGTTTGCAAATTCAGCCCACAGTGTACAGTTGGCACCTCCTTTCTTGCCTGAGATTTTTGCTGCATCTCCTCAGGAGCTAACACCGCTTCCCAAGCCTGGCCTGGACACACCAAACTCATCGCACATCGGGGGCCTTTGTAGCAGCCGTCCCCTCTACCTGAAGTGTCACTGCCGCTTCTGAGCACATCTGGGTCCCGCTTCCTTGACGTTCAGCTCCTTCCGAGGGGATGCTGCACCAGTGAGCTAGCCTGGGCACCTGTCCTCTCTCATGCTGCCTTGCTTTGATTCTACAGGCCCAGCATCATCTTCTAGTTTTATAGTTTATTAATTCTCATAGCAACACTTCTCCTCAAATACAAAAGAAGCTTCATAAGAGGACTGGGCCTATGGGTCTTTTCATTGCTGTATCCCCAGTATCTTATAGGAACCCCTACAATTGCACCCTGCATAAATGATTCATAAGTAAATTCGGCTACAAAAGTTTTAAAGTGCTAAAATATTAAGTCATTATTTAAATAATTTTGTTTTGTTTCGTTTCGTTTCTCCAGACAGGGTTTCTCTGTGTAACAGTCCTGGCTGTCCTGGAATTCACTTTGTAGACCAGGCTGGCCTTGAACTCACAGAGATCTACCTGCCTCTGCCTCCTGAGTGCTGGGATTAAAGGTGTGCACCACCGCTGTCCGGCTTTAAATATATGTTTAATGATCAGCAAAACCATATTTTAGCTAATTAGGAGATAAAATTTTTGTTTTCTTTTCTTTTTCTTTTTAAAATAGAACTACATAGTACATTTAAAGACCCAGCTAATTGACATATTAATATTGTCACAGATTTTACAGCCTGCTTCAGGTCCTTACTCTGTGGAAAAGTACTCAGCTGAGGAAATAACTCATCCAGGCTCACATACTTCTGTATAAATGTTAACGTTTTCTTCAAGCTGCTTCTAGGAGATGGCCAGGTCTAGCAAAATGAATGCTGAGTTCAAAGTGATTTCTTGATTTGTAGCTGTAGTGTTCCAATCACAAGTCATAACCGTGTGCACATGTATGTACGTGTGTGCGTACATGTGTGTGCATGTGCGTGTATGTATGTGTATGTGTGTGCATGTGTGTGCGCGTGCGTGCGTGCGTGCATAGATGTGTGTGTGCACATGCGCACACGCACCTATGTGTAATAGAGAAATTCCTGGGGAAAACTTTTGAGTGTTTTGCCTGTGTGTGTCTAACATATGCCTGATACCCTCTAAAGCAGTGGAAGGTGTCAGATCCCCACCAGAAGTGGAGTTAGGGATGGTGGTAAGCCACCGTGTGTGCTGGGAATTTAGTCTGAGTCCTCTGTGAAATCAGTAAGTGCTCTTAACCACTGAGCCACCTTGCCAGGCTTACCGTTGCCATCTTATTGAGCCATCTTATTGACCATGCTTTAATTCAAAACTGTTGCATCTTGGGTAGAAGAGGGGACTGAAATTCGGGCCTCATGAATTTGAGGCAAACACTCTACTGAGTGTTACACTCTCAGCTCTAAAATACTAGTATTATACAAAATTCCTATGTAAAATATAGGATTACTTTATGTCTTAAAAACAGTATCTTCATGAGAGATAAGGACAATATTTTTAAAAATAAGCTGTACTCAAACCACCTCAGGGACAGAACTATTACGTATGGGTGTATTTTTCTCAGTGCCCTGGAAAGGCCTGGGCAATTTTGAGAACACCACAGGCTCTTTGGGGGTGTTTGCACCAGAAATGCCTTGGGCATAAACAACAGCCCTTGGGGGACTTTGAGGGCGTGCACTTAAACTTTTCTGTTTCCATTTTCCCCGGTGGCAGTTTGAGATCAGTGTCCTAGAACCGACTCTGGGTTTCTGGAGCGGCTTTCATCTCTGAAGTGATTTGGAATAAGAAGCGTCATTCTTGTCCGCTGTTACTAGGGTGACACTCTCCCTGTCCTCACTGGTTCTCTGGTAAGGAAGGATGAACCATTTGCACTTTTTTTTTTTTTTTTCGAGACAGGGTTTCTCTGTGTAGCTTTGCGCTTTGGAGACTGGGCTGGCCTCGAACTCACAGAGATCCGCCTGCCTCTGCCTCCCGAGTGCTGGGATTAAAAAGGCGTGTGCCACCACCGCCCGGCGCCATTGGCACTTCTAAAGGCCTTCTGACTTGAGCATGACGCTGTCCCTCCGTTGATCACCATCCCCATTCCCGTCATAAAAGCTGCAGCTCACTTACCCGTCCATCATGAAAAGTTTCCACTTATCACGTAGAATGACGACTGAGCAAGGTGAGCCGAGTGATGGAGCACACGGACCGTGAGGCCCAGAGCCTTCCGCATGTTGTCGCCATTTCCTCCTGGGCTGTGCCGTCAACCACAATAGTTAATTGTGACTCTATGTTTGATTACAGTGATTGAGCTCATATGTAATACAGATTCATTTTCCTGAATTGGCTAGTGAGTCGTTTGAAGTTGCCTCTGGAAACCAGGAAGAAAAAATAAAAGTGTTGGTGTTAGAGAATTGGGCAGCCTGATGAGTCAACTAGGTATTCAGTTCAAACTACAAAAATAATATCCAAAGAGATACGTATCTTACTGTCAATGAAACCTGGGAATGAAATGATAAGGAACTTACGTCCTGGGTTACTGAAGTTTTTGTAGAGAAAAATAGGCTTTACTTTCCGGTGCTATAATAGAATATCATAGTCTAGGGAATTTATACACAGGAGTCTATTTGGTTGTTGCTTCTGGAGGCTGGGAAATCCCAGATTGAGGGGCCACATCTGGTGAAGGACAACTTTCTGTATCATAACATGAGGGAGGCACCACGTGGGGAGAGAGAGGGAGCGAAGGAGGGAGGAAGAGAGAGAGACAGAGAGAGAGAGAGGAAGGGAAGGAGAGAGAGAGGGAGGGAAACAGAGGGGGAGGGAGAGAGAGACAGAGAGAGGGGAAGGGAGGGAGAGAGAGAAGGAGGGAGGGAGGGAGAGGGGAGAAAGGGAGAGCAAAAGCAATAGGAAAAATGAGGGTGAGTGGGGAAAGGGGGCCACAGTCCCCATTTTTATAAGGAAACCATTCCTCCCTGACAGCTTCGGTCTCTTTAGGTGAAGGACGCCCGTACAAGTCAACACCAACTGCCGGCCGGCCACCACACTTCTCGATGTTGCTCTGGGACCAGCACGTGAACTCCGAGGTGCAGATTTAGATGTAGAAACACCGTGAAATTGCTGACTAGTGCCTGCAATTTTGAGACTGTTATGTCGAAAGAAAGCTTTACTCCCGCTTTCCTCTCTTAATCCTTGCTCTCCATATTTTTTCTTCTTTTTTTTTTTCCTAATTGTTTTATTACTTACAACGGCATGTAATTGGGATGGCTTTTGGGTGCCATTTAAAGGAAGCCCTTTTAAAGTCCAAAGCTGAAGGGAGTTAACGGCATCACAGAATACTTGCAGGCAGCCCTGAGGTCCTTGTGCATGCAGATCAGTGTAAGGAGGACATGGAATGTTAAACCCACGTGGCTGCTCCTTCAAAGGAAGGTGTACATAATCTGTTATCCATCCAGAAGGCTGGAACAGATGCGGTTAATAGCCTGGTGACCTTTGTGCTGTGTGGTGGGGGACCACACCAGGACCTCCCCCAGATCCTTGTCATAAGCATGTTTTTCTCAATCGATCGATCGATAGAACCCGTCTTTACGGACTTTACAGAGAGTTTCAGTGTGGTCACCTCTGATCCTTATTTAGCTTACTTTGTTACTCAAAGTGGTTTACGTTTGCTTTGTTGTGCATGTGGGACTGAGTCAATTATCACCAGAATAAGGTTTCACCAAATTGTGCTGTGCTTAAATATGCCTAAAATAAACTCCTCCTCGGGGTCAGACTCCAGAAGCTTGAGCCAACACCAGCTACTGAGTTGTGTTGAACCAAAGTGACTCCTTGCTTCCTGAGGATGGTCACTCTGCTGGTCCTGGAGACTGCAGAGATCCCCACAAAACAGCAGACCAACTTTTAATCTACTTTCAAAGTTCAAAGTATTCAATCCAGCAATATGCATTTCCAAATCGGGGAATCCTCCCTGATCCCAGAGAATATAGAGTTCTCGATTAAATATATTGTAAAAGTTATAATGAGCCATTTTTTAATTAACAAAGTTATATACCAGGAAAGCTAAATGTCATAAAAATAAATATAACTTTATTTTAAAGTATGCTTGAATTTAAGGAATCTTAGCAAAATTTGTGCATTTAATTGAATGGTCTCACTGGGAAGCTATTCATTTATTTTAGCAATAGTAGTTAGTTTGAGATATTTTTAGACTGTCTCTTTGGAATTAATTTAAGAAACATAACCCATTTTTCTGAATACGTTAATGGCAGATCTTTCATTTGAGACTAATTTGAATTTGGGAGGTTGGTAAAAAGTCATCCGTTTTTAAATCAATTTTGTGAAATAAATGATGAACTACCATTATAATCTTTGAAAATACTGTAAAAACAACAACATGTTAGAAGACAGGACTCTCAGGCATCCCGATTAATTTCCCTGAGGGGATCAGAATACATGTGAAGTTATGTTTTATCATCCAATAAATCTTTTTTTAAAAAATTTTGTTGTTCTTCAATTTACTTCAGCTCCTTAGAGGGAAACATTTTAGGGTATCTGTAACCCTTTGGTTTAGTTATTCTTTGAAAACCTTGGAATTCCTCCCCCGACTGTGGTACAGAGACAGAGCATTTGCAGGTATTCTGGGATGCATCCAAAAGGCATTTTATCCTCCATCCCTGTACACTCACATACACGCAAGAGCAAGGTAAACAAGACAAAATAAATAGCAACACAGCTGTTGGACTCTGTGTCCACAAGATTGAAGTCTGTGTTATTCACTTACATTTCAGAGTGCTCGACAGTGAGGACAGATTGGAGGGGAACCAGCCTCACCATTGGTGAAACAAAGAAATATTGGAAATTTAGGCTTAAAGGCACAAAATCAGGGAAGGCTGTCCTGAGGTGAGCGCTGGAACACTAACCTCATGGTCTCTGGCTTTGTCGACATCCTTGATTTACTTACCCAACAAACATAGACGGAGGCCCTCAAAGCGCCAGGCACTGCTGTGACAGCTGCCGCTCCATCAACCATACTTTCCCTGGCCTTCGTGGAGCCGACATTGTGATGGCAAGACAGGGAAAATAAATGATTAAGTATCGCGAATGCACATGCGCATACACACACACACACACACACACACACACACACACACACGGGGGGGGGGGGGAGAATGAAAAAAAGAAAGAAAGAGAGAGAAAAAAACTTATGATGGAAAGTCCAGAGGACCAGGTGACAGAGAGCGTATGACATAGCCTTATTTGAAAGAAGGTTTTACTGAAGAAGGCATCTGTGAGCCAGGGTTAGGGATTTATTTAAGGTTAAGCCTGTGTGACATCAGGAAGCTAGCCTCGCCAGAATCTGGAACACAGGCTTTCTGGAGAGAAGCTGTCCACACGAGGAAGGTCTAGGGCAACAGGGATCTGCCTGGGGTGGTTGGGAACAACAGGCAGGTGGACGGGGTAGTTGGTCAGATGGGGTTGGGAACAACAGGCAGGTGGACGGGGTAATTGGTCAGATGGAGTTGGAACAACAGGCAGGTGGACGGGGTAGTTGGTCAGATGGGGCTGCTGGGAGGTGAGAATAGAGATTATCGCACACCTTTAATCCCAGCACTAGGGAGGTAGAGGCAGGTGGAACTCTGTGAGTCTGAGGCCAGCCTGGTCTATAGAGTGAGTTTCAGGACCACAGACCATACATCAGAAAGTGGTATTATTCGGAAATAGGATCTTTATAGAGCGAATCAAATACAAATGAAACAAATGGAATGGGTCCTAATTCAATGCCCCTGCTATCCCTGTTAGCAGGGGAACTTGGGGCAGGGTTGACCTTCCCAAAGGAAGCCTAAGAGACTGAGAAGACTGCCGTGTGAGGGCAGAGGGCTGGAGGGGTAAGTCCACAGATACGTCTGCAAGTGAAGGAAGGAACCACGGAGATTTCAGGCAAAGCAGCAGAAGCCAGAGCAGAGCATGGGAAAGATTGTTCCTGATGATCTGAGAAAGATACAGCTCTGCTGTCATCTTGGCTTCCGACCTCTAGTATCCAGGATTATAAGGCAAAGGTCGCTGTTCCTTTGAGCCACCGAGTTCCTGGGATTGGGCTATCCCAAAGCCCCAAGAGGACCTCTTTCTCTCTAGCCCATTGTGGTCTGGTATTTTCTACATCTTCCTCAGTTCTGCTGGCCTTCTGTTGGAACAAATACCTCAGTATCATCAAATGACCTGTGTAGGGATTGTGAGAGCCAAAGTCACATTTTACGTTTTTATTACCCTGCTTAAGAGAATCATGAAACAAAAATGTCTCTGGTCTGCGAGCCTCTTGCTCAAGGACAGATAGTTCCTGAAATGCTGGAGGATGTTGTTTATGGGAGATAACAAGCCACATGTTTTTCACTCCCTTGATCACATGTGAACAGGAGGTTCACAAGCAGGAAATACACCAGGATGTATGTATGCTTGCCTCTGATTGGATGTAGGCTAGAGGTACATCAGGATGGTTGGACCTGATGGGAAATACTTAAGCAGGTTGAGGCCATCTTCTGGAAACTCAGGGATGGACCTGGCTGGAGCTCATCCACCCGGCCAGTATTTAATTAAAGCTTGCTTCAAATTTGGCTTTCAATTGTGGTGGTGGTCTTATTTTCGACCAGTGGGATTAACAGGGTCTTGATAAGGTTCATTTTCTCTGCCATTGAAAGTGAAGAAACACAACACAACACAACACACAGACACACAGACACACAGACACACACACACACACACACACACACACACACACACACACACACACACACACACACACACACGCAGAACAAGAGGATCCAGAAAACTGAAATTCCTTTTTTCCCCCCTGGAGAGCTGGAGGGTTTTAAGTGGCCTAGGATGTGCCCCTCCTCCAATCATTTCTGATTGGTCAAGTTAGACAAAGAAAAGTGGACTGATCAGCTCACAGCCAATGTCCAGGCGGGTCGGTTGGAAGGCCCTCTCCCTAAGAGGTGTGGCTGGGGAGATGGACACCTGCCAGGTCTTTGTTTTGACTAAAGGCAGAGCTGGAAGTGTCCCATCTTGTTTACTTGTGGCCCTGTGCCCTGTCTGTCTGTCTTTCTGTCCGTCCGGGTGCTGACTCCTGTACTCCTTCAAACAGGACCTTCCTCCTTCCCGTCCTTCATGCCCTCATCAGGAAGCTTCTGAACAAAGCCCTCCCCAGCGCCCCCCTCTAAGTTAGGCTCCCTCTTCCACGCATACCACCCTCACCGAAGGACTCCTAATGCGTACACTGCTTAATGTCTCCACAGCACTCTCGGCTACCTGCAGCTATATTACTGCTCCCGCTTTCCTTATCTCTTGTCTGTCCTTCCTCTGCCCTCGCTATATTCCCAAACTAGAAAGTACAATCCAGGAATAGGAAGACAGACTTATTGAAGCTCACTTAAAGCTCAATGCTGTAAACTATCCCGGGACCATAGTAAACACTCAATTAATGTTGATTGAATGGGTGAGTAATTGAGACGCTAGTTAATCTTGAAGACGTGACTGAAATGGATAAGGAGCTCCTTGGAGTTCTATGAATTACGGGACACGTCTGCGTTCACCTGGCTCTGCCTCAGTTACTGTCTCATCTGTGGCGGATGACCGCCTGTCCTCTGTTCTAGGGTATCACAGATCAGAGGACAGGCCCCTCCCGCTGCTCTCCCTCGTACAGCCACTCGCTGATGGTAATACATATTTTTCTGTAGCGATGGAGAGGCTGTGTGCCACAGAAAGACAGAAAATCCAGCAGTGGGTGGATGACAGACGCTCGCTCATGTCTGGGCTGCAATTCCTTGGTCTCCTCTCTCCCGGGATTTCTTCTCTGGGCGCCTTGACTCTGCAGGCTCAGCTGCCTTCCCACCGATCTTCTTCCCTTTCCTCTCGGACTGCCCCTGCTTTCCCCAGGCTGTGTTCATTCCGGGTGCACAGGACTACCAGCTTGTCCTTCCCATTGTTAGCTCACTTCATTCCACCCTTGCTCCCCAAACCCAGCCCAAACAGCCTGCAAATTATCCTCCTACACAGACAGTTTCGTCTCTTAGTATAACTCCGGCACCAGCTGGTAAAATTATTTATAATTTTATCACACTTCTGAGAATTATCTCATTTAATTGCCACAATAACCGGCTAGTGGAATAAATCCCATTGTTGTCTCCATCACACTTGAGAAAAACCAAAGTGGTCAGACACTGGAAGCAATTTTCCCAAGGACAAACAGCAATGGCAGTGTTAAAGCTTGAACCAAAATACTGAACTTGTAGCGTGAAAAATATGTATGTTAAATACACAGATAGGCAATGTGTGGTGCATGCGTGTGATACTTGCGTTTGTGTAAATATTTACATATTTTAATAAACTGTCAAAATTACACATGATTGATCTCAGGACATCATTTCTTTTGGTCTTATAGAACATTAGGTAAGATTGTAAGCTGATGGACAGTTCAGTTATATTCTGATGTCAACATGGGGTGGGGATGGATAACTTTAAAGGATAGGAACACCTGCCTTAGTGTTGATGGCAACCGTCTTTTAAAGAGTCAAATGAAGTTTAGAAAGTTTCATTTCACAGATTCAGGTGAAAGATTTAACTGGCATCTCCCAGAGTCATCAGTTCCTCATATGAGTAGCCACTCTGCCATGTTGCTTAGCAACAGCATCCTTCCCTTGGCCCTCAACCACAGACAAGGCATTGTTGGAAGCACCTGGGAATTGAAGTCTTAAGCTAGAGGGAGGATGGTTTCATACACAGGGACTGAGGTTACCAGGATAAAGAATGAGCTACTGATTATTTTGATAGCAGAGTCTTGTTGTTTAGATTTTCATAGGAAGATTTTTAAAATAAATATGTGTACCATGGCATTCTGATATTTTGGATATGACATTCTATACTAGAAATAGCCATATTTTAAAAACATTTAGTTCCTATAAAATGTGAGAAAATTACTGAAGAAATGATCTGTTGTGAGAGAAACAGATTGGAGAGTGAGAAAATTATTTAACAATTCCTGATTGTCCCCTGATATAGTTGGGTTTAAGCCCAATTACCAAAAACTTACAAATTTTATTTTAATGGATAGAATGGTAAATAGTCACTAAGTTATCAAGCAACCTAAAATTCATTACTTAAATGTAGGAGATAGCAAAAATGGCTAGTGAATGTCTTCTTGCTTTTCTAACCTAACCATGAGAGAGGGAGCTGTGAGACATAGAGGGAATGAAGTTGGGAGAGACTGGAGTTGCAGCTCTGAGTCCCACGGGGATGATTGGATAGTCTTCCAGTTTAGGAAACATGGAAAATGTGTGGCAAGAAGTGATTTAGAAATTAGAAGGATTTACTCATACCATTACAATCATTTGTATTCTTTGTAAAAATGTATTTGAAACCTATACAAGACCTGCACAAAATTGGGCCCCTCAACATCTTCTCATGGGGTGCAGAGAGGCTCACCAGTGCCCACTCTTCCATGAAGATGTACATGCTGCTAATGGTTGATGGAGCAGAAGGAGACATTTTCTTCAGTGGTGGAACCACTTGTAAGAGTCTCATTTCATTATAAACAAACGCTCACCCACGCTCCTGTTAGACAGTCCAAGGAAACTCGTTTGATCACGGGAATTCCCACCAAATAACAAACAACAGCAACAACAAAATGCATGAAAGTGAAGACAGGCACCTATCTGGGAAAAGGAAGGGTGTTCCAGGACTGGGATAGAGACAAATATGCATATGACTGTAACACCTAAAAAGGTTATGAGAAGACCATGTATATGCTAATGAAGCAAATATATGCTAATAAAACCTTTTTTAGAAGAAAACAGGCTTAAACTCTGATGATGGAAGGTTAAAACTCAGCAGGCATTTAAAAAAAATGAGGTATTTGAAGTATATATGAGTGAAGGTAATGTCTTTGAAACTTTTCAGAGTCTTCAAAGTCTGAGTTTTCCTGGATGTCTTAACTGAGGGCTTTACTGAAGGAGGGAGATCCAACTTTACAGGCTGTGATCACCTTTTTTTTTCCTTTTTTAAAAATCACCCAACTCACTCAGGGTCAAGGTATTTACCCAGAACACTAAAATATTGGAAGAAGGTGAAGCACCATTATATTAACTGGCCTTTTGTCACTGTGATTAAAATACCTCCCAGACACAACTCAGGGGAAGAATGCTCATTTGCTCACAGTTCTAGAAGATTCAGTGATGGTGGCAGAGGAAAGATAATGGAGCAGCTCCTATTCTGGCTGTCCAGGAAGCAGAGAGCAGGGGAGGGATCTTGGAGCAGCTCCTGTTCTGGCTGTCCAGGAAGCAGAGAGCAGGGGAGGGATATTGGAGTAGCTCCTGTTCTGGCTGTCCAGGAAGCAGAGAGCAGGGGAGGGATATTGGAGCAGTTCCTGTTCTGGTTGTTTAGGAAGTAAAGAGCAAGGGAATGCATGAGCTACTGCACAACTGTAATTTGCTACTGTTATGAATCGTAATGCAAATACTTAATATGCAGGACATCTGATATGCCACTCCCATGAAAAGGTCATTTGATCATAGTTTGAGAACCTCAGCCTTAAATGATTCTAGGTCCAGTTAAATTGGCAGTGATGATTAATCATTGGGAGTCTACCCCTTGTCAATCTGATAACTAAATAAATCATTGGAAACTATGATATTTCACCTCTGTCCCTCCAAATGGCTCATGTCCATCTCCAATGCAGAATGCTAAATGGTCCCTCTCAGTGAGTCTTCATGGTCCTAACAATTCCAGCATTGTTGAAATGTCTAAGCGTAGAGTTTTTTTCTGAGACTTAAAGCAACTCAAAACTGTGAGGCCCTGTAAACAAGAACAAAAATATACCTACTGCCAAGAAATAATGGCCAGGATAAACATTCCCTTTATAAAAGGGATAAATGAGAGTACAATAAAGAAGGGTGTGGCCAAAGCCTGTCTGAAACACAAAGTAGAGTCCTTTTAGAAGAGGGAGCCTCAGTTGAGAAAATACCTCCACCAGATTGGCCAGTGGGCATGCCTGTGGTACATTTTCTTGATTGGTGATTGATGTGGGAGAGCCCAGCTCATTTGGATCGTGCTATCCCTGGGCTGATAGCCCTGGGTTCTACAGAAAGCAGGCTGAGCAAGCCAGGGAAAGCAAAACAGTAAGCAGCACCCCTCCATGGCCTCTGCATCCACTCCTGCCTCCAGGTTCCTGTCCAGAATCTTTTCCCTGCTTTTGCTCAGGGATGAACTTATAAGTTCTAAGGCAGTGGTTCTCAACCACTGGGTTGCAGTCATCAGAAAACACACATTTCTGATGGTGTTAGGAACCCTCAACCGTAAATCTATTTTCATTGCTACTTCATAACTGATTTTCCTCCTGAGTGGTGTCTCAGTTCCTAAGACCATGGGAAGTATATGTTTTCTGATGGTCACAATCCACAAGTTGAGACCTGTTGCTCTAAGATGAAACAAACCCTTTATTCCCCAATTTGCTTTTGGTCATGGTGTTTTATCACAGTAACACAAACCCCAATTAAGAGAAATTGTTTTGGTTATCCAGAATCTTTTGTGTTGCATATGATTTTAAATTCTTTTTCTATTTCAGTAAAGGATGACCTAAAGATTTTGATGAGGATTGCATGGAACCTGTAGGTTGATTAATTGTATAACCATTTTCACAATATTAATTGCTGCAATCCATGAACATAGGATGACTTTTCATGGTCTATTATAGTGTCTAATTTATTTTTGTGTTTACTGTAGCACTATTTACAGTATCCCAGTTTTGAACCCACCTTAGTGTCCATCAACAGAGGAATGGCTAAAGAAAATGTGCCTTATACATACAGTAGAATCTTTTTCAACCATAAAGGAGAATGAAGTTCTGTTGTTTGCAAGATGGATGTAACGAAAGATAATTGTATTAAGCAGATTAAAGGCACCCCAGAAAGACAAATATCACGTGTTTTCTCTCCTTGGTGGGTCCTAGACTTTATAGTGACATAAAATCACACGTGCATAGTATGGGAGCTAAAGCAAAACCATCTAGGAGAAGAAATGATACTAATGGAAGGGAGAGGGTAGGGGATGGAAGGGTAGCCTGGTATGAGGAGCATGTGCTCAAAGTACATTGTACACATACATTAAATGGCTCTGTGTGGCACTGAACAGTAAAATAAAAGTCAGAGCAGCCCTGAGAATGATGCCCACTGTTTCTCAACTGTGTGCTATTAGCCTTTCTTTATTGAGAGTCTCTGTGCCTGGTAGCAGGTTTAGCCATCTTCCCGTCCCCAGCTTCTAGATGCTCCCATCCAGTGGCACCCCATCCAAAGGCATGACAGCTCCGAATGTCTCCAGATATTGCTGAGTGTTTGCCAGTAGTGGGCAAACTTGCTTTCGTTTGCAAATCACTAGCTTGGTACACGTGATGAAACGTGCACATGTAACATGAAGAGCCCGTGATGGCTAAAGAGAAATACAGGAGAGTGCATCAAAAAGGCAGAGTCAGTACAGGTGACTTTCAGATGACAGTCTCCTGGGGCAGGAAGTGGTGAGTGGGTTCTCAAGATTCCCTTGGATCTGGAAATGCAGAAGACGAGTTTTTCAAGTGGAGGGAATTGTAGATACCAAGGAACTGAGTCACCCATGGAGAAGCTGGAGCTTTTTTGGAAACTCAGGTCAGGTGAGTTATCAGGGGCTGATGGGACAGTCAGATTTTCTTTTTTAAGTAAAACTAATTACGTGTGGGTGTGGTGTGGTGTACTTACTCATTCCATGGCTGCTCTGTGGGAGTCAGAGAACAACTTATAAGAGTCACTTCTCACCTTCCACTATGAGGTGTCAGGGATCAAACCCAGGTTGTCAGGCTTTGTGGCAAGTGCCTTTAGCCTCTGAGCCATTTTGTTGGCCCCAGCCAGATCTTCTGATCATGAAGCCTTCTTCTGAGGTTAGAGAGACAGTTCGGTGATTAAGAGCACTTGCTGCCCTTACAGAGGACTGGCATTCAATTCCCAGCACCTACATTGGGTGGCTCCAGGGATCTCACGCCTTCTTCTGGCCTCTGTGGCACCTCCACACATATGCACCCACACTGACACATACACATGAATAAAAAGAAAATAAATCTTTTTAAAGAGTGTGCTTCTGTTATAATGGAAACACAATATGGCAAGTTCCTTCTTACTGGGACAGTGCACTGTGTGTAAATTTTGGGTAAAATGACTGCAAGAGAGGTGGAAATAGACGATGGAGGGTTGAGAAGACAAGATCGATATAGACTATGGGTTATTAAGAGGGTTGGGGTGAGAGGGGTAGGAGAGTGTGGACCTTAGGAAACCTTCAAAACGAACTCAGCAAGCCTGAGAGGGAGACGGCACACATAACCCGATGTCCAGAGCTTGCATGGAAAGTGGTGGTGGTGGTGGTGGGGAAGCATGGAGTTAAGATTACAAGAAATAAATTCACTTTGGCCATGCTCTTTGAGATCCCAGCAGGCTACCACAGTGAGTATATGAGAGAGAGAGAGAGAGAGAGAGAGAGAGAGAGAGAGAGAGAGAGAGAGAGAGACAGAGACAGAGACAGAGACAGAGACAGAGACAGAGACAGAGACAGAGACAGAGAGAATTTTAACAGCCATTTCTTCAGTTTGGGAGGTCAGAGCCAGAGTGAGATTCTGAAATTATTGGCTGTTAAAGTTTTTCTTCCTCTCTCTCCCATCACTTTTTGCATTCCTTTTCCTTATTTTTGCCTCTGTTGTGGACACTAGTTATCTCTCTCCATATTTAGCTATTCCTTCAGTGACCATAATGAACATAGTAACGACGGAACACTTCTATCGCTAAGCACTGATTGTATTCCAAGAAAGGATCAACCGTTGCCAGTTTTATTATTTCCCTCTTTCTACCAACACGTTCCCTTGGCAGATCCGTATCCACCAGGATCTACTTCCTCAGTCTTATCATATAGGTTAGTCCTTAGATATCAGCCATATGAGGTCAAGGGTGTCCTATTCTCAGATGACAAGGTAGAAGTCCCCAAGATGTTCATTTCTATACCACTGGCTTATTCCTTTCCTCTTAGCACTGAAATATGTGGACGACCACTTCCCGGCAACAGTCTGATCCTGTGCCTGGTCCTCTGTAGCAGTGGTTCTCAACATGTGGGTCGTGACCCCTTTGGGGAGTCGAGTGACTCTCTCACAGGGGTGGCGTATCAGATCTCCTGCATATGCATATTTACATTACAATTCCCAACAGTAGCGACATTACAGTTATGAAGTAGCAATGAAAATAATTTTATAGTTGAGGGTCACGCTAACACGAGGAACCGTATTAAAGGCTCTCAGCATTCGGAAGGCTGAGAACGACTGTTCTGTGGCACATGAGCTGAGAACGGGGGCAGCATTTTTAAGTGCTTAGGACAACCTCAACAGTCTGCAGTATTTGCTAACATGGTGACATTATACAAAATTTATATTTCAGGATTCAATGTAGTCCATGTGTACAAAACTAGCCCTTGGGAGGTTGAGGCAGAAGGGTCAAAGTTTAAGGCTAACCTAGCCGACATATCACGATCTTACATTAAAGAAACCGTCAAAGCCATAGAAAATGAAAGGAAACAAAAACTGTCACTACTACTAATATCAGTGTATTAATAGTTGTGTAGGAACAGGGTCATGCTAACTTCTTTCCACTGTGTAGGCTCGGCAATGGCAGAGTTTACAAGCTACAACCGAGACTCTGTGAACCCCTCCCCCCAGCCTCAAAGTAAAAATACTCACATTGCAGTGGCCATAGTGTGAAAATAAGTTTGAGGGTGTCTAGCGGGGGTGGGGGGTGGGGGGTGTCTCCATGTGTTGAAATTCAGTCTCCAGCATGAGTATTAAGAGGGGAGAGAGTTAGTCTGATTGTTATACTTAGAAGCAGGTGCTGTGGGAGGTGGTCAGGATTAGGTAAGGTCATCAGGGTGGAGTTCCCATGACTGAATCTGAGTGGCTTGGTAAGAAGGGGGAGAGAAACCAGAAAAGGTAAGTATATATAAGACAGGTCCTGTCTCTTGCTATCTGATGCCCTGTGCCTTGGGAGACTATTAGAATCAGCAAGAAGGCCGTTACTAGATCTAGCCCACAGCCTTGGACTTCTAGAAGGTAGTGAGATAAAATAATGCTTTTAAAGTAAAGCAGAGGCTGGAGAGATGGCTAGGTTATTAAGAGCATTTGCTGAACAAAAACCAGAGTGCATTCCCACATGACCATCCAGGTATAGTTCTGTGAACACAAGTAGCCCTGGGACTGAGGAAGACAGAGACAGAAATATTATTGGGGCTTGTTGGCTGCCAGGCTAGCTGAAAAAAAAAAAACAACACAAGTTCCAGGCTGAGAGAGAGAGAGAGAGAGAGAGAGAGAGAGAGAGAGAGAGAGAGAGAGAGAGAGAGATAGAGAGAGAGAGAGACAGAGACAGAGACAGAGAGACAGAGAGAGACAGAGAGAGAGAGACAGAGAGAGAGAGACAGAGAGAGAGAGGAGAGAATGATTGAGAGGAATACCCAGCCTTCTTGGGCCATGAACACACAGGTGCATACAACTGCATGCATACCTCTCCCTCTCAGACACAGAAATACACACACAAACAGCTTACCCTACTAGAGTCTCCTTACATTAATAGAGAATGGACTGCTGCACTGGTCCTGTATTAGTGTTCTGTTCCTACATGATGCTTCTTCCAGACTCTTCATCTATGGAAGCTCTTGCTGATGTACACAAACCCTGAGACTGGACTGGAAAAGAAAAAGGAAGACAGAAGCAGGACTCCCTCGTTCTAAGTTATGACAGGGTTGAGAGTCATGTCCAAACTAACAAGATGGGAACACATTTCACCTGTCAAGAAAGTGACAGAATATGAAACGCGCTAATAGATAAAATCAGGTGCTCTTGCTGTGACTTACACCCAATTCTCCGGTCTGAGTTTTGTTTACCCTGAGGCATTAAAAACACCATTGATTTTTTTTCCAATATGAAAACCAAAAAGACTATGAAATTTATCATAACTGAGAGGAGGGAATAAATCTCATTTCAGTAGCTGTACAGATGAACTGACTCTTTGGATGTCTCCACAATGCAAGCCCAGGGCGGAGTGGGAACTCAGGAGATATTTGCCAGAGGAAGGACCAATGGGTCACAGAGGGGGAGCTATGCCAAGACAAAGGCCCTAAGGGAGAAGAGGATGAAAGGGGCTGGGGAGCTAGCAATGTGGGGCACGATGGGAGAGAGGAAGATGGAGGAGGGAGGAAGCACAGCCAGCTCTAGTGCTCCCGTAGGAACAGAGTTCAGAGCTCCTGAGGTTGTCTCCATGCCACTACGGCTGCTTCTAATTTTCCAGTTTTTCTTCTCATGTCATCCTCCACTGAAGTCAGGTTGTTCACCATTTTCTGTGTTTTTACTCATTTGTTTTATCATCTATCTATCTACCTACCTATCACCTATCTATCCATTATCTATCATCTATCTATCTATCTATCTATCTATCTATCTATCTATCTATCTATCTATCTATCTATCTATCTATCTATCTATCATCTATCTATCATCTATCTATCTATCTATCTATCTATCTATCTATCTATCTATCTATCTATCTATCATCTATTTATCTATCATCTATATATTTATCTATCATCTATCTATCCATTATCTATCATCTATTTATAATCTATCTTCTGTCTGTTGTTTATCTCTATCTCTACTATTATCTATCATTTATCATCTATCTATCAATTGTTTGTCCATCTGTGTATTATCTATGTATCTCTATATCTCTATAGCTATCTATCTATCTATCTATCATCATCATCATCTATCTATATTCTATCTATTGTCTATCGATCATCTCTATCTTTGATCTATTATCTATCATCATCTATCAATTATTTATCCATCTATCTATTATCTATGTATCTCTAGATCTCTATGTCTCTATGTCTCTATGTATCTATCTATCATCTATCTATTATCTATCTATCTATCTATCTATCTATCTATCTAACCATCTATCTATCAGTCTATCATCTATCATGCATGTGTGTGCCATGATATATGTGTATGGTCAGAAGACAACTTGAAGGTGTTGGTTTTCTCCTCTGGTGTGTGGTTTCATGGTATAGAATTCAGACAGTCAAGCTTGGAGACAAACGCTTTCACTCACTGAGCCTTCTTTAAGCAGCTTCTTAAAAAGATTTTATTTTTATTGATCTGTATGTGTGTGTGTCTGGGTGTGAGTATGTGTACATGAGTGTGGGTGCCTGTGGAGACTAGCAAAGGGCATCTGGTCCCCTAGAGATGGAGTTACAGGCAGTTGTGAACTACTTGACATTACTACTGGGAACCGAACTCTGGTCCTCTGATAGAGCAACAAGTGCTCTTAACTACTGAGCCATCTCCCTAACCCCATATTCTTAAACTGTTTGCAAGAACCTCTATATCATATTTGCTTCACAAATGCATCATGGATATTACTTAATACCTTTGCTATTTCATTATGGGCCTTAATAAATGTATTGCTTATTGTCATAATTGGAAATTTCTAATACATTTATTTATTATCCATTTATTTTCTCAAATAGAAAGTTAATATAGTGACAGATTAATGTCTTATGAATTGGTGAGGGTACTTCCATGATTTTGACGAGCAGGCAGCCTCTGTGTGGCAGAGCCGTTTGGAATCTGTTCACCTTGACAAGATGCACCTTCTTTCACCATTTCTTTTTTTTTTGTGATATATATTTATTATTTTACAATACCATTCAGTTCTACATATCAGCCATGGGTTCCCCTATTCTCCCCCCTCCCACGCCCTCCCCTTACCCCCAGCCCACCCTCCATTCCCACCTCCTCCAGGACAAGTCCTCCCCCGAGGACTGTGATCGACTTGGTAGACGCAGTCCAGAGAGGTCCAGTCCCTTCCTCCCAGACTGAGCCAAGTGTCCCTGCATAAGTTCCTGGTTTCAAACAGCCAACTCATGCAATGAGCACAGGACTTGGTCCCACTGCCTAGATGCCTCCCAAACTGATCAAGCCAATCAACTGTCTCACCTATTCAGAGGGCCTGATCCAGCTGGGAGCCCCTCAGTCTTTGGTTCATAGTTCATGTGTTTCCATTCATTTGGCTATTTTTTTTCAATAATTGAGTAAAACTGAAATTAATTATATGCCACAGTCGTCCTAGGGACCTCCATGCTATATATATAGCCTCTATGGTTCTATGGGTTGTGGTCTGATTGTTCATTTTATATCTAGAATCCACCAATGAGTGAGTACATACCATAACTGTCTTTCTGGGTTTGGGTTACCTCACTCAGGATGATTTTTTCTAGTTCCATCCATTTGCCTGCAAATTTCATGCTTTCATTGTTTTTCTCTGCTGAGTAGTACTCCATTGTGTATATGTACCACATTTTTTTCATCCATTCTTCCGTTGATGGGCATCTAGGTTGTTTCCAGGTTCTGGCTATTACAAATAGTGCTGCTATGAACATAGCTGAGCATGTATCTTTATGGTATGTATCAGCATTCTTTGGGTATATGCCCAAGAGTGGGATGGCTGGGTCTTGAGGTAGTTCGATTCCTAATTTTCTGAGAAACCGCCATACTGATTTCCATAGTGGTTGTACAAGTTTACATTCCCACCAACAGTGGAGGAGTGTTCCCTTTGCTCCACATCCTCTCCAACATTGGTTGTCATTGGTGTTTTTGATCTTAGCCATTCTAACAGGTGTAAGGTGGTATCTCAGAGTCGTTTTGATTTGCATTTCTCTGATGATTAAGGATGTTGAGCATTTCTTTAAATGTCTTTCAGCCATTTGTAGTTCTTGTTTTGTGAATTCTCTGTTTAGCTCTTTAGCCCATTTTTTAATTGGACTGTTCAGTGCTTTGATGTCTAGTTTCTTGAGTTCTTTATATATTGTGGAGATCAATCCTCTGTCAGATGTGGGGTTGGTGAAGATCTTTTCCCAATCTGTTGGCTGTCTTTTTGTCTTACTGACTGTGTCTTTTGCCCTGCAAAAGCTTCTCAGTTTTGAGAGGTCCCATTTATTAATGGTTGTGCTCAGGGTCTGTGCTGTCGGTGTTTTATTTAGGAAATGGTCTCCAGTGCCAATGCGTTCAAGAGTGCTTCCTATCTTCTTTTCTATTAAGTTTAGTGTAACTGGATTTATGTTTAGGTCTTTGATCCACTTGGACTTGAGTTTTGTGCATGGTGACAGATATGGATCTATTTGTAATCTTTTACATATTGACATCCAGTTATGCCAGCACCATTTGTTGAAGATACTTTCTTTGTTCCATTGTATAGTTTTGGCTCCTTTGTCAAAAACCAGGTGTTCATATGTGCATGGATTAATGTCAGGGTCTTCAATTCGATTCCATTGGTCCGTATGTCGGTTTTTATACCAGTACCAAGCTGTTTTTATTACTATAGCTCTATAGTAGAGTTTGAGGTCCGGGATGGTGATGCCTCCAAGGGTTGCTTTATCGTATAGGATTCTTTTAGCTATCCTGGGTCTTTTGTTTTTCCATATAAAGTTGAGTATTTTTCTTTCCAAGTCTGTGAAGAATTGTGTTGGGATTTTGATGGGGATTGCATTGAATCTGTAGATTGCTTTTGGTAAGATTGCCATTTTTACTATGTTAATCCTACCTATCCATGAGCATGGGAGATCCTTCCATTTTCTGATATCTTCTTCAATTTCTTTCTTTAGAGATTTAAAGTTCTTATCAAAAAGGTCTTTCACTTGTTTAGTTAGTGTTATCCCAAGGTATTTTATATTATTTGTGGCTATTGTAAAGGGTGATGTTTCTCTGACTTCTTTCTCAGCCCTTTTATCATTTGTGTATAGGAGGGCTACTGATTTTTTTGAGTTGATCTTGTATCCTGCCACTTTACTGAAGGAGTTTATCAGCTGTAGAAGTTCCCTGGTAGAGTTTTTGGGGTCACTTATGTATACTATCATATCATCTGCAAATAGTGAAAGTTTGACTTCTTCCTTGCCAATTTGTATCCCTTTGATCTCCTTTTGTTGTCTTATTGCTCTAGCTAGAACTTCTAGCACTATATTGAATAAATATGGGGAGAGTGGACAGCCTTGTCTTGTTCCTGAATTTAGTGGTATCGCTTTGAGTTTCTCTCCATTTAATTTGATGTTTGCTGTTGGCTTGCTATAAATTGCTTTTATTATGTTTAGAAATGTTCCTTGTATTCCTATTCTTTCTAAGACCTTTATCATGAAGGGGTGTTGGATTTTGTCAAAGGCTTTTTCAGCATCTAGGGAGATGATCATGTGGTTTTTTTCTTTCAGTTTGTTTATATGGTGTATTACATTGACTGATTTCCGTATGTTGAACCATCCTTGCATCCCTGGGATGAATCCTACTTGGTCGTGATGGATGATTGTTTTGATGTATTCTTGGATTCGGTTTGCCAATATTTTGTTGAGTATTTTTGCATCAATGTTCATGAGGGAGATTGGTCTGTAGTTCTCTTTCTTTGTTGCATCTTTGTGTGGTTTGGGTATCAGGGTAATTGTAGCCTCATAAAAAGAGTTTGGTAGTGTTCCTTCTGTTTCTATTGTGTGGAACACTTTGAAGAGGATTGGTATTAGTTCTTCTTTGAAAGTCAGGTAGAATTCTGCACTGAAACCATCTGGTCCTGGGCTTTTTTTAGTTGGGAGACTTTTGATGACTGTTTCTATTTCTTTAGGGGTTATTGGTCTATTTAAATGGTTTATCTGGTCTTGATTTAATTTTGGTATTTGGTATTTATAGAAAATTGTCCATTTCTTCCTGGTTTTCCATTTTTGTGGAGTACAGGTTTTTGAAGTATGATCTGATGATTCTCTGAATTTCCTCATTGTCTGTTGTTATGTCTCCCTTTTCATTTCTGATTTTGTGAATTTGGGTGTTCTCTCTTTGCCTTTTGGTTAATTTGGCTAGTGGTTTGTCTATCTTGTTGATTTTTTCAAAGAACCAACTCTTTGTTTCATTGATTTTTTGTATTCTCTTGTTTTCTATTTCGTTGATTTCAGCCCTCAATTTGATTATTTCCTGGCGTCTATTTCTCCTGGGTGAGTTTGTTTCTTTTTGTTCTAGAGCTTTCAGTTGTGCTGTTAATTCATTGGTATGGGATTGCTCCATCTTCTTTATGTGTGCATTTAGAGCTATGAATTTTCCTCTTAGCACTGCTTTCATAGTGTCCCATAAGTTTGGGTATGTTGTACTTTCATTTTCATTGAATTCTAGGAACTCTTTAATTTCTGTCTTTATTTCTTCCTTGACCCATTGATGTTTCAGGTGGGTATTATTCAGTTTCCATGAGTTTGTGGGTTTTCTATAATTTTTGTTGTTATTGAGTTCTAACTTTAAGGCATGGTGGTCTGATAAAATACAGGAGGTTATTCCAATTTTTTTGTATCTGTTGAGATTTGTTTTGTGTCCAAGCATATGGTCAATTTTTGAGAAGGTTCCATGGGGTGCTGAGAAGAAGGTATATTCTTTTGTGTTAGGATGGAATATTCTGTAGATATCTATTAGGTCCATTTGAGTCATAACATCTCTTAGGTCCTTTATTTCTTTGTTAAGTTTCAGTCTGGTAGATCTATCTTTTGGTGAGAGTGGTGTGTTAAAATCTCCCACTACTAATGTGTGGGGTTTGATGTGCGTTTTAAACTTTAGTAGTGTTTCTTTTATGAATGTGGGTGCTTTTGTATTTGGAGCATAAATGTTTAGAATCGAGACTTCATCTTGGTGGATTTTTCCTGTGATGAATATGTAATGTCCATCCTGGTCTCTTTTGATTGATTTTAGTTTGAAGTCTATTTTATTAGATATTAGGATAGCTACACCAGCTTGTTTCTTAGGTCCATTTGCTTGGAAAACCTTTTCCCAGCCCTTTACGCGGAGGTAGTGTCTGTCTTTGGAGTTAAGGTGTGTTTCTTGTATGCAGCATATGGATGGGTCCTGTTTTCTAATCCATTCTGTTAGCCTGTGTCTTTTTATAGGTGAGTTGAGACCATTGATATTGATGGATATTAATGACCAGTGATTGTTAATTCCTGTTATTTTTTTGGTTGTGTTGTGTTGTCCTTCTGTGGTGTATGTTGGTGTAGGATTATCTATTGCTTGATTTTTCATGGATGTGTTTAGCTTCTTTGGGTTGAATTTTCCCTTCTAGTGCTTTCTGTAGGGCTGGGTTTGTGGACAGGTATTGATTAAATCTGGTTTTATCCTGGAATATTTTGTTTACTCTGCCTATGGTGATTAAGAGTTTTGCTGGGTATAATAGTCTGGGTTGGCATCCATGGTCTCTTAGTGTCTGCATGAGGTTTGTCCATGATCTTCTATCTTTCATAGTCTCTATTGAGTAGTCTGGTGTTATTCTGATGGGTTTGCCTTTATATGTTACTTGGTCCTTTTCCTTTGCAGCTCTTAATATTTTTTCTTTATTCTGTGTGTTTAGTGTTTTGATTATTATGTGGCGAGGGGACTTTTTTTTTGGATCCAGCCTATTCGGTGTTCTGTAAGCTTCTTGTATCTTCATAGGTATTTCTTTCTTTAGGTTAGGAAAGTTTTCTTCTATGATTTTGTTGAATATATTTTCTGTGCCTTTGAGTTGGTATTCTTCTCCTTCTTCTATCCCTATTATTCTTAGGTTTGGTCTTTTCATGGTGTCCCAAATTTCCTGGACGTTTTGTGTTAGGACTTTTTTGTCTTTATTGTTTTCTTTGACTGACGAATCTATTTTCTCTATCGTGTCTTCAGTGTCAGAGATTCTCTGTTCCATCTCTTGCAATCGGTTGGTTATGCTTGTTTCTGTAGTTCCTGTTCGTTTTGTCAGGATTTCTATTTCCAGCATTCCCTCAGCATGTGTTTTCTTTATTGTCTCAAATTCATTTTTCAGATCTTGGAATGTTTCTTTCATCTGTTTAATTGCTTTTTCTTGGCTTTCTTTGATTTCTTCCCATTTTTTGTTCGTTTTTTCTTCCATTTCTTTAAGGGAGTTTTTTATTTCCTCTTTAAGGAAAGTTTTTATTTCCTCTTTAAGGTAGTTTTTCAATTCCTCTTTAAGGAAAGTTTTTATTTCCTCATTGAGGGAATGTTTTATTTCTTCTTTAAGGGCCTCTATCATCTTTTTAATGTCATTTTTAGGGTTGATTTCTTCTGTTTCTTCTGTCATGGTATGTTTAGGTCTTGCAGGTGTAGAATCACTAGGTTCTGATGTTGCCATATAGGTCTTTATGTTGTTGCCTGTATTTTTGCACTGGCGCCTACTCATCTCTTCCTCTGTGAGGTGCAGGTGGTGTCTGTGTCTGAGAGTGCCTCTCTTGTTCTAATTTTTAGTCTTGGTTTAGTAGGGGTTCTTGGTTAAATTGGTGCTTTTGGGCTATTTCTTCAGGGGCAGCTGATTTCGATCGGTGAATTATATACTTATGATTCTGGTGATCTGGTTTGGTGTCTGGGTAGCGCCTTCTTCTGTGTTCTCAGGTCACTTTTTGTTCATTTGTCAACTCCTCAGCTGATCTTGTTTCTTCAGACTTTAAACTGTAGGCATCTGAATCCTCTCCCAGATGGGTTTCAGCTGAGCAGGGTAGTCTCACCAACACCTCCAAGTTGTTGGGTTTCACAGGATCAGCAGCTGGGCCCTGGGTTGTCCTCAGACGGAGTGTTCAGATTCGTTCTGGTTCTGACCCACGGAGATAGCTTCTTCCCCAGATGTTGGGGTTAGGGGCGTCCCTGTTCCAAGCTGTGTCTGCTTGTCTTTGTCCCTGGGCCTGTTTACCTCTGCGGTCCGCCGCCGGGCCTGTATGTCCCTGTCAGCTGCCGCTGGGTCTGTCTGCCTCTGGGGGCCGCCACCGGGCCTGAATGTCCCTGTCGGCCGCTGCACGTCTACCTCAGCGGGCTGCCCCTGGGCCCGTCTTCCTCCACAGGCCGCCGCCACAGGCCTACCTGCGTCTGCTTGTCTTCGCCACCGGGCCTGTCTACCTCTGTGGACCGCCGCTGGGCCTGAATGTCTCTGCCGGCTGCTGCCGGTCCTGAATATCTCTGTCGGCTGCCGCCACTGGGCCTGGCTACCTCAGCGGGCTGCTGCTGGGCCCGTCTACCTCTGCGGGCCGCCGCCGCAGGCCTACCTGCGTCTGCTTGTCTCTGCCGCCGGGCCTGTCTACCTCTGTGGGCCACCGCTGGGCCTGAATGTCTCTGCCGGCTGCCGCTGGGTCTGAATATCCCTGTCGGCTGCCGCCGCTGGGCCCGTCTACCTCCACGGGCCCCCGCCGCAGGCCTACCTGCGTCTGCTTGTCTCTGCCGCCGGGCCTGTCTCATAGATGTATATTCTTGTCATATATTCTTGACATTGTTTCTCGCCAGATCCTCAGCTGGTCTTGTCTCCTCAGACTGGAGGCCTCTGAGTCCTCATCCAGATTGAATCCCAGCTGAACTGTGCTGCTTCAAAGCCTGAAAGCTTAACCAGCCAAATGCTTAACCAGCCAAATGCCTTTCACCATTTCTAAGCCATTGTTGTCAACTTCCTCATCCACCCTTCTCCCCGTTTTGTTCTTTGTTATGCCATTTTCATCCTCTCTGTGATGTCAGGACATCCATCCATCTCTACGCCTCTCACATCGTTTGCTGTGTGCTCATGTCGTCACGAATCTTTGTGCTCTCTGCCGTCTTCGTTCATCTCCTCCGTTCTTCACACTTCTCCATTTGGGCCTAAAGGGAGTATTCACCTCCGTGTCACAGCCCTAGACCCTTGTGATGAAGATTCTCCTTCCCAGAACTCGCTCCCCCAGCCCATCTCCTCGGTACCACCGTGTCTGTCACATGTACTCTCTCCCTTCTCCATGTTCCCAGCTTCCAGCCCTAATCTAAAGCGTACTGGCATGTATTCCATGGAACATGCTAATGGTGTAGCAATTATCTGTAAAAAAAAAAAAACAAAGGGGGGGGGGGAATCTGTGGTCAAATTGGTTTGTGAAATGCTATATTTAATCCAATTCTTCAGAGTGAGACTCTCCTCCGCTTCTGATCTGCCAAGAGCACCAGAATCTTCAAAAGCAGAAAGAGATGCTCTGAACAATGTTTGGCTAAAGAATTTCCCCCCCATCTCCCTGAATATAGAAATTCTGGTGTGTGGAGGGTATGGGGAGGGATATACTTCACAAAATGCAGTCTGTGCTTCATAGAAAATATTTGTTAAAGAGTAGTCTTCACTTATAACTCAAGTATCTGCTAGCAAGTTTCTTGCCCTGCAAGAAGGGGCGGAGACAGGTTTGAAGAGGGAAATGATACATATGAAGGATCTTTTCCTCTGCAAAAGACACAAGGCAGAATACTTCAATCATATTAATAAAAATTAGAATTGATATATATATTATATATATATATATATATATATATATATATATATATATATATATGCATTCTACATCTCATTTGATATACATGTTCCCATTAAAGCCATGGAGGCTGACACTATTCTCTTATTTTTCTAGGTGATAAACACTGGTTCAGTAGGTCCACCTGGATGTCACGGTCAGCTAGTCAGCTGCAGACCCTGAAATGCTGCTCTTGTTTGAAGCAAAAGTCAGACCAATTTCCTTCATACACTGAACAAGTTCACAGCCATCAGCCAACTTACCTTACACACAGCAGTGAGAATGGGGGCACACAGGATTCGGGGGGGGGGGGAGGCTGAGACCAATGGGGGAAATAGAACCAGGCAAGGGCCACGGTGTGCCCACACAGGTTGTCCATATCCCTATGCAAGGGAAAACCATGTGAGGGGCAATATCCGCACCCATAGGAGCCAGCAGCGGCAGAGGTAGAGATTGGGAAATGTTCTCACGGAATTCAAAAGTTTGTTTTCTGTTGCAAATGTAAAATTCTCAGCAAGAGCTTTTAGGTTTCAGGAGTGCTAAGCACTTTTAGGAAAAGAATATTTTGTACATAGAACTCATTAGACACAGATACTATAACCACTGTTATCAACTGTTACCATGTTAACAAGAGAAGGCTGATCCTTCCAGATAAACCCATGTTGTGGAGTCACTTTGTTACAATCACAGAGACCATGTTCCCGGAGCGATGGATTCCCCACCTCCTCCTGTTTCTTTAGTTGACCACATTTTGTATGCTCTTTTTAGCTGTTTGGGCTGAGCTTTGGCGCTGCCCACTGATAACAGCGCCAGCACACCTGACAAGGGCCGGAAGAGCTGTCATGTAGCCTCACATGACCTCAGCTGGTACAGTTTGAGAGTCATGCTCTGGCTTCCTATCCAGGGTCCGGTGTGCCAGGAATTATCCTCTGCCTTTTCCTTCTGCCGTGGTAGCCTAGACATATGACGGGTTTTCCCCACCCAGCCCACCCGTTCCTTGTTGCGACAAAAGGCACTCTGTTCCGAATGTCAGACTGCTAATTGGATGTTACCGGCAAAGGACCCTTGTCTAGATTCAGCCTGAGACTGGCACATGATCCGTGTACCAGTCATGATTGGCTGAAAATTGCATTGTGTGCACAGGGAAACACAGACACTCCCAGGTACAAATTTCAACCTGATCAAGTTCCAGCTGTGTCACCTCAGGTGACTTAAGCTCCCTGGACTTTATCCCTCTCACCCGTGGAAAGAGCACACATTAAAGGTCCCTTCACACTCAGGAGATTATCTCTTAGAAGTGGTCCATTCTCCCTCCATGGTCTGAGGAGGACTCATGGCCTATGTAGATTAGGGTGTTATTCAGTTGTAGCGAATGGTTACCCAACTTGCAGTTACTTAAACAGTGAGGATATTTATGGACTCATAGAAGATGGAGTCTGGAGCTCTGCTGCTGCTACTGTCTAATGAGGTCATCAACAGTTCACGTTCCATTTTCTGTCTCTGCACAGGCATCTACCGAGAAGAGCTCATCCACAGTAAATCCTCTTGTTGGTAACGGTGGCAGGGATAATAATGTGCTTTGGTGGCGTGGATAGCAATGTGCTATTCACTCTCTATCACTGCTGGGGGAAAGAATCTTCTCCCTGACCTTTGGAACCCAAGTTCCTCCTCTTCATTTGTGTGCACCACCTTAAGTTATGTGTTCCGCCTGTGTGGTAATTTTAGTGGAAGACGCTAGATGTATCTATGTTTCTGAACTGCCTAAGACTCATGAGGGCTATTTCTAATTTTACTGAAGTCACCCAGTGAGGAAGGAGTGGGGTGAACGTTAAGAATCAGATTACATTACATGGGGGCTAGAAAGATGGTTTCCTAAACTGTTTGCCATGCATACAGAAGGATATGAATTTGAATCACCAGCACTGTGTAAACTCAATGTGCATGCCAATGTACATCTGGAATTCCAGGGCTGGCGAGGCCGAGACACACAGACCTGTCTAGTAGAATCAATATGCATGCCGGTGTGGATGGGGGAGTCTTATGGATCCCCACCCCTAGATGAAGAGCTACCGGCAATTAAAGATGTGGAAAGAGGAAGAATTAGTCTTCCCCATGGTTGGCCATAATGGTTGTCAAATCTCAAATGCTCAGCCTTTAAATATCACACACACACACACACACACACACACACACACACACACACACACACACACACACATCTATGTATATACAAGCAGCACTAAATGGACTCAGCAGGTTGCAGCAATATATTTATTTGCATGTGCATGTGTGCGTGTGTGCATGTGCGTGTGTGTGTGTGTGTGTGTGTGTGTGTGTAAAATACAATAATAATTGAAGAGTAAGAAGCCATGGATTTGAAAAGGAGTGGTGGCCATGGAAGGGATTGGAAGGAGGACAAGAAGAAAGAGAAATTATGTGATTGTATTTTAACTAAATAAAACAAAAAAACAGTCACTGAGCTAGAGAAAAAAAGCATCATGAAAAGTGACTAAGATACCTGATATTGACCCACTGGCCTCTATCTGCAAACACGCACATGTGTACAAACACCTGCATACATGTGCACAGGTACCTGCATGCACACACACAAGACTGAAGTTTTTTTTAATCCTAAACTCATAATCCTAAGCTTTAATCCTAAATTCATATTCCCACTTAATAATTATCAGTGAGATTATCATTTCTAAACTTCAGTTTATCCATCCAAGGATGAGAACCACAAATACTATCTGTGGTGGTTTGAAAGAAAATGGCCCCCATAGAGCGTGGCACTATTAGGAGGTGTGGCTTTGTTGGGGTAGGTGTGGCCTTGTTGGAGGAAGTGTGTCACTGTGGGGCGGGCTTTGAGGTCTCCTTTGCTCAAGCTACACAACAGTGATACAGTTCACTTCCTGTTGCCTGTGGATCAAGATGTAGAACTCTCAGCTCCTTCTCCAGCACCATGTCTGCCTGCATGCTGCCATGTTGCACAATGATGACAATGGACTAAAACTCTGACACTGTAAGCAAGCCCCAATTAAATGTTTTCCTTTATAAGAGTCATGGTGTCTCTTCACACAATAGAAACCCCAAGACACTGTCTTTTTGACTGGCTTTGAGGACTCAGGGAAGGAAAGTCTGTGTGGTTCCTAGAGCTGTGTTGTTATATGATTAGAGACGTAGGTTTACTTCTCCACAATTTAATTGTTCCCCGACTCCTGGATTCCCACCATGGAACCCCCTGGCACCTGGTTGGCTGAATCTAGTAGGAATATTTTATGTCCCTATTACATTGTACCTCTGTCTATTTAGCCTCTCATGAAGGGAAAGTTGGATTACCTCCCCAAATGGTCCCATCAAATTTAGACTGTCAAAATCCCTGACTGTTGTTTTTCCAGAGTATGATGTTAATTCAGGATATCAACTTGACTAAATTAAGGGACACCCATTTATTCTTCTCAAATCTCCATAGACACTGAGCCCACCTAATTTGCAGCTGATAGGGGACCCAGTTGGCTTGTCATTTGTTTAGAATGATTGGGTTCCCAAGGTATGTAGGGAAGTGTGTTTCCAGAGGAGCCTGGCATGTCAGTCTCATGGGTGGAGTGGGGAGATCTGCTCTCACTGTGGGCAGACACCATTTAATCAGCCAGTGGTCCAGCTTTAATAAAAGATGGAGGAGTTTTCCCCTGGGGATAACGAACCTAGTTTTTCTGGTGGCTGGCATCAGAACTATAGGTTCTCAGGTACTTGGACTCAAGGATTTGCACCGGTGGGCTGCCCAGTTCTGGTTACCAGGCCTTCTTCAGGACTTCACCTGAGAGTTACATTAATACAGTGGTGCTCAATCTTCCTAACACTGTGACCCTTTAATATAGTTAGTTCCTCATGTTGTGGTGACCCACCAACCATAAAGTTATTTCATTGCTAGTTCATAACTGTAATGTTGCTACTGTTATGAATCACAATGTAAATATCTGATATGCAGAATATCTGATATGTGACCCACAGGTTGAGAACAGCTGAGCTAATAGCTGTTGTGGTATCTCCAGACTTGGATTGAGCTATGCTAACAACTTTGCTGACTTGCTAGTCTTCAGATAACCTGTCTGGAATGTCTCAGACTCCATGACCGAGTAAGTAATTCCTTTCTCCTACATTTGTCTATGAATACTGTCAGTCTTGTGTCTCTGGATAATGCTGACTAAAACAAAAACTATTATAGTTTGATAATTTTCTTGGTAATCAAGAAACACTGAATAACAAATACAGACAGATGGCTGAACCACCAGAAACCTATATCTAGGACAACACTGTATTTAAAAATACCTATCTGCTTCTATCTGCTAAGATACCTACTATCAAAATGGAGCATTTGTTTGTGTTGTTAGATATCTGCTTCAAAAAGCTAGATCTCCCTTGTTAAATATCCCAAATAATGTGATTACTACAGTACTAATCATCTCATTTCTTCTCAGAGACTGTGAATTAATTGTTATACATCCTCAGATATGGTTGAATTTCTACAGGTTTTAGCACTTCTTAAATAGAGGGTTTCCTTTTCTTCAATAGAACTGTTCTCCAGAAATATTATTGTTTTCATTGACAACATGTGGTTTTCCTTTTTCAATCTACCCAGTCATTCTAAAATGTATAAATGTATAAAGAATGTATAAATGTATAAAGAATTCTGTGAATTTGTTAAATTCTCATATCTATATTTCTTAACCCCACCCCACCCTGCCCCATCTAGCCTAGGCTAGCTTCAGACTCCCTTGAACGCCTCATCTTCCAGCTTCTGTCTGGGATTACAGGTGCACACCAGCATGGAGGGTCTTCAGTGCTGGGGAGTGGACCCAGGGCTTCAGGAATGCTGGGCCAGAGCTCTCTCAACCGAGCTACATCCACGGTCCCCAAACTTCCGAGTTCATGTTCTTTGCCTCAGAAGTCTGGAAGGGACTATGTTTGTGGTAATGCACAGTCCGGGATCCTGGCTGTGGGAGATTCAATCATTAAAAGAGAAAGCTGGTGTCCTATCTGCCATCAAGGCCAGGGAGAGCCGAGGCTACGGTGGCAGTTTCAAACTGGCATATGGATAATAGTTAAAGTTGTGGGCAGATGGTAACTGCAATGGGATGCAAATATGACTTTTTTTTTTTTTTTCAAACAGCAACCACAGCAACAGGCCCTAGATATCTGCAAATCACATTTCAGTGAGTCAGTGGCAGGCCTTCGGCTTCCCTCACATGCTGGAGCAGCAGCCTTTGCAAAAGCAGCATTTGGGAGGATGCCCCCCACCCCCCCTTGCTTGGTCACAAGCACAGATGTGTTCCACTGGCTATGACCCTGCTGGCTGGGACACAGGTCTGGGGAAGAAAACAGTTTCCAAAGGCGAGGCCCTGCGCTTGGCAGGAGATGACAGCCAGAAAGGGTGCCAGACAGATGTTAAAAAGCACATGTCTCTCCAGAATAGTTCTTAGAGGACGGCAAATACTGTGTCAATGAAGGGAAAGACCCAAAGCCTGGTGGTAGATATTGCTGAGGACTACCTAATACGAATTTTAATGTATTTTCTTTGCAGCTACTTCCACGAAGGAATGGGGCCTGGAGCTTGGCTCTCACCAGGACACTCACGGCTGCACGCCTGCAAAGAGATCGCAAAGGGGTACCTTAAGGACAGGGACGGAGGATGGTTGGGCCTGTGCACACACAGGGAGCAAACCTGTCGGGAGGAGATGGTGCGAAGAACGCAGCACTCTCAGGGCACGAAAGGAGTGTGGCTTTTCTACTCAGCTTCTTTTTGAGGTTTTGACTAGGACTGCTTCTCCAAGCTGGATTGGAATATCGAAACCTTTAAATACCCTGGTCCTTGGTGTTTCTGCCTGGGGGTCGTTACTTAAAGGATTTTGCTGTTTTTTTTTTTTTTTTTTTTCCTTCTTCTTCCCGGATCCCCATTGCACACAGCCATTGCTCTTCTGCTCCGGGGCGCACCAGGGGCTGGCTGGGCTGCCCTGACTCCTGCCCCGGAGCCACTGTCGAAGTTCCAAGCCCAGGGGGGCGGGGCAGAAGGATCAAAGCGCTGAGCTTCTGAAGTTATGGGAATCTGGGCCTTTGGGGAGCTAAGCTAGATTTACATTAGCGCTTTTATGGACTCGTTTCTCACTGACACATGCAGAATGCCCTCGGCGACTTCCGCTGCCCCCTTCATTCTCCATGGAGCTATTTCAGAAAGCTAATTAGCCTCTCTATGATATTTCGCTGCTTTGCAGCTTGAGGCCAACCTGGAACTTGCCATTTAAAAATGACCCTTACCCTGGGAACGGGGAAGACAGATTTCTATTCTTTTTTATTTTAGTAAGTTCATGGTTTTTTTTTTAACTGGTTTTGTTTTGTTTTTTAACCACCATTAATGTAATAATTAGTAACCGAATTCCTCTCTGATATATTTTTTAGAGATTTATTTTTAATTTTTATTTATTTGTGTGGTGGTGGTGGTGGAGATTGTACACATGTGTGCAGATGCCGGCAAAGGCCAGAAGAGGGTGTCAGACTCCCTGGAGCAGGAGTTTAAGGTGGTTGTGACTTGCTTGATGTGGGTGCTAATACTAAGTCCTGGTCCTCTGCAAGAACAGCCGTGCTCTTAACCACTGAGTTATCGCTCCAACTCCTTAGGTTTCTTTTACAGTGTAGAGAATTTATAGTCTTAGTGGGATTGTAAAACTTGCAAGGATGACTGACACATTTTAGACTACGCAGGCTCAACCCACTGAATGGGTGGATACGCTGTGAGGATTTCAGCACAGACATCTTTCTGTCATCGCGGCCTTTATGGATGACACTGTGGATCTGAGTCCTGCATCCCCTGATGCTCCGTGTCCCCTAGGGTCCGTCATTTGCTCTTTGTTAGCATGAGTTTGTTCACCCACATGAAAAAGAGGCAAGCGGGCTGGGAGACCGCTCAGAAAGCAAAGTGATTGCTGTGCCAGCGTGGGGACCTGAGTGTGAGGTCCAGAACCCACGTGAAATCTGGGCATGATGGCACGTGCTAGTCAGACCAGAGCTGGGGAAATGGAGACCTGCAGATCCGGGACTGACTGACTAACCAGCCTTACTGAGTCCATGAGAGGCCCTATCCCCCAAAACAAAGTGGATAGCATTTTGAGGAACAACACCTGAAGTTGACTTCTGGCCTACACACACACACACACACACACACACACACACACACACACGCACACGCACACACGCACGCATGCACGCACATACACCCAAAGAGGGAAGTAAGGTAAGCTCTTAAGGAATTGTGCTGATGAAATACATACATATGTAAAATATATTAAATATATATGTATAGTATTTAATGCCATGCACAGCACACGATGCATGTTGAGCAGAAACCATTATCATTATTAAACACGTGGCAGTTTAACTTACTCCACAATGCTGTGGGCAGACAGAGGAAGGACAGCTTACAGACACAGGATATGTGGCTGATATAATGGCTACTTTTCAGACTATTTGATTAAGTGTTTAAATCTGAGTTTCCTTTCCTTTCCAGTTCCTCCATTCACTAACCACAAATAAACAAACAGACAAATAAATAAATAGATTCACAGCTGACCCAAGCTTTGCCTAATGAAGTGGCTCAGATAATGCCAAGGATAATGGCAGAGTATAACTAAAGATATGACCTCGCTATATTTATGTGTTTGTGTGTGTATACGTGTGTGAGCGTGGAGGTCAGAGGTCAACCTCGGTGGTGTTCCTCAAGTGCCATCCCTCTTGCTTTTTGTCTCGGGGTCTTTCACCGACCTATGCCTTACAAATGGTCTAGAATGGCTAGCTAGGAAGCCCCCTGAATCTACCCATCTCTACCTCCTCATGACTGGGTTCCAACTGTGCACCTCCACGCCCAGCTTTCTCAGTGTGTGTTCTGGGGATTGAACTCCAGTCCTCACGCTTGTGAGGCAAGTACTTTGCCAATGAACCTGCCTCCCCGGCCTAAGACAAAGAGAGTCTGTGACCATGGCCCAATTCCTGCTAATGTGAGGGGCGAGGGAAGAGAAATGACTCATAGAAATTCTTCACTCCGATTTCTCACCACCTGCCATGTTGGATGTCTGTCCTGTGATTCAGCAGGAAAGTCCTACCCTGCAGCATCAAATGCCCCAGAAACAGGATCTGGGGGCATGGTAGCAAATGAAGCAAGTGTTTGTAAACGACCTGTCATTCACCACTAGTGCCTCGTTCAGAGCTGGGCTTGGTGACTACTGCATTTTCGCCCTACTGAGAGTTCTCCCAGGGGCATTGGGAAATCCTTCGGTTCCCATCTCTTAGGTCAACCTGCCCTCTGGGTGCCACAAGAAGGGCCCCATCAGCTGCAGGTGGGGTGACAAGGCCATGGATGGAGGTTCATCTTGTTCCTGTTAAAGCTATCAGGAAAGCACTCCTGTTGGAAGCAACCCTGTCCCTGGTCAAAACAAGCTTCATGGAGAAGGTGTGTCCAGGATGTGGGGTCCGTGTCCCCCCCTCCCCCCGGTCCCCTTAGACTGAGCCCAAAAGCAAGGCTGAAAAACTTGACAGTTCTGGCCATGCTTCCTGTCTGCCATGGATGTAGTTTTTATTAATCATTAACCTGCATTCAAGACTCAGAAACTAGCCGCACCATCCAGGACGAGAGGGTACTGGCATGTGTCCACAGAATTCCTTCAATACCCTGTAAATAGAAAAATCAGATTCCGCGGTAGCTGGGGGGCAGGGGGATAACATTCCACTGTAAATGTCAATGTGGGAATCACATCACACTTCGGTAGCCCTGCTTCAGCCACCCCCATGTCCCGTGTCCCCTCCCTCTCCTTCCTTCCCAGAACCCCGAGAACTGAGTGACTAGGGCACTCCCACCTCACTTTAGGTTTAGGAGGGGCTCGATGGGCAGCGGACTGTAACGGGAGCTTTAACCGCGTCGGCTGCAGCAGAATCCAGGAGAAAACATGACGAGTGCGAGCATGTGAGCATCTTTATGGTAACCAAAGGCAAAGACACAGAAATCGGGAATGCTTTAGAAAATCTGGAACACTGTTAGATGTTTGAAGATGCTCTCTGGAAAGAGCAGCTCACTGCGACAGCGGGGGGTGGGGGGTGGGGGGGCAGAGATCTCGTCGGCCATCATGCCTCTTCAATTCACACCCCCACCTTTCCCCTTCCCCCCTCCACCTCCCATTGCTCATTTTACAGTGCTCTCTTGGAGTTAGACGCAGTGGGTCCAAAGGCCTATGTGCACTGTTCGGTGGGACTGAATATTAATGACCAGCGTTTAAAACTCGGACCCGGACTGCAACCATCTACACAGCTCCCCCGGGATGGAGCCTTGTGCATGGCTGCCTATCTCAGAGGAGACCCCTGGCACCCGGTCATCCTGACCCCACCACCACTCACAGACAGAGCGTGAAACAGCCTGAGGGGAAGGACTGCAGTGCTTGCCCCTGGCTGCTCCAGGCCTGAGCTTTTGGCTGGGAGAGGTGTTTTGGAAATATTTGAATTGGCCTGAGTTCCCAAGTGTGAGGCCGGGCTGCACATGCGCCCTGGCTGTGGGGCCTGTTGGTTGTGGCTGCAGTCGCCAGCTGATTTCCGTGAATGCCAAAGTGGGGGGGCTGGGGGGGTGGAGAAACCACTGTGTGTGCCAAAGAAACCAGCCACCCTCCGCCAGTCCAAGGGTGGACTCACAGGCCTCCTAGGTAGAGACGGCCCTTCCCAGAGAAGCGCTAAGGACTCCCTAAGACAGCACACTAGCTCAACCTTCAGCTTCACCATGGCGACTTCCACGACAGGGGGCACTTCCCTCTGTTCCGTGGAAAGCCATTTTGGAAAAAGACCCTATGGATGCTTGGTGTTGTGGGGCCTACCTAAAATCCCAGGACTTTGGAGGCTGAGGTTAGCCTGGGCTACATACACCCCCCACCTCAGAAACCAAGCCACGACAACCCGAGGACTACCTTGAGTCCATGAGCTGAGCCCCAAACACTCTCCCTCTCCCTCTCCCCCTCCCTCCCTCCCTCCCTCCCTCCCTCCCTCCCTCCCTCCCTCCCTCCCTCCCTCCCTCCCTCCCCCTCCCTCTCTCTCTCAGAACTAGAGTTTAGTACAAAATCTAGTCACCATGTCTTCCCTTCCAAGAAAACGCCTCTCTGAAAGGGTCCTCGGGAGCTGAAGGGCCATAACCCTCCATAGCTTCCCTTCTCACCCGACTACAACTCAGCGTCTACAGCATGATTCCCTTAGCCAGGAAGAACATATAATATTTATTCTATATCAGAATATACCATAAGTTAGAATATATAATATTGTCATAGTGGGGATGACAGTAGACGTAATAAGTGACGATGGCTTGAGGATGAGGAAACCTTAGCATTAAAATAGTTTTTTCCCTTCTCTGAAAGTATTTAATTTATACTCACTGAACATTTTTCTAACCAGCAGAACAACTCCGATTTGCTTCTTGCAGCAGGCTGTTTGGAAAACTCTTCGCAGGATGTACAATTATGTAACTCGAGACGCAGACACTAGGTTATGTACCCAGGCTCTGCTGCCATCCTACAGAGAGGCAGAGCCCCGAGTTCCAGGACTGAATGTATCATTTAGGGCGCTCCACCAGCTCTTCAAAGGAGAGCGTCATTTCGACGGCGGAGGACGCAGCAGCCCAAATCACAGTTTACATGGAACCCTTTGATTCCTGTCTGCGTTAAAGTGGATCAGAATGCTGTGTCTGCTCCGGCTCTTCTTTCCTTTCCTTGGTCATGGTCATGGCCTACTGCCAGGGCCTGACTGTCTCTCTTTGTGTGTGTGTGTGTGTCTGTGTGTCTGTGTCTGTGTGTCTGTGTAGGTGTGTGTATATGTCTATGTGTCTCTGTGTGTGTCTGTGTACATGTGTCTGTGTGTGTGTGTGTGTGTACATGTGTCTGTGTGTTTGTGTGTGTCTGTGTGTGTGTGTGTGTGTGTGTGTGTGTGTGTGTGTGAATTCACTTGCACTTCTCATTTCAGTGCTTGGGCATATACAACCCCAGGCCCTGAGTGCGCCAGGCCGACGCTTTACCATGAACTATATTGCCAGCCCAACCCTCCACTTCACTTCCACGTCTGTGGCATGCCCATCCATCCCATTAACCCTCTCCAGGTCCATAGGGACAGAACTGTCACCCACAGCCACGCATATGGTGTGTTCCGCCTGACTCTGTTGGATCAGAGTCATTTGTTGACTGGAAACCAGTACCGCCTTAATCAAGTTGAACACAGCTTGCGAGACGTGAGTGTCTCATAAGCAGGAGACTAACGTTGATGAAGCGGTGACCTAAGATCTTAGATAGGATGGATGGGTGTGTCAGAGCGGAAGGGGAAATCTGGTCCTACTCTGTTTATTTGTATGGTATTAACAAAGAACTAAGGGAAGACGCTCCAAGGACCTAGCACTCAATTCCAGTTGCCCTGGGTACAGGTCCGGGAGTTTTCAAAGAGTCCAGAGAAGCGACAGAGCACTGGGCCCTGAGCAGCAGACACGGCTGTCCCTGTCGTGGGTCACACAAGATCTACCTCTCTCTTTGGCTGTCAACTCTTGAATACAGCTAGGGCACATGTCCACAAGCACTCCACCGCACTAACTTGGTACTTTTTCCTCCGTAATCCGTGCGCTGCAGGATTGCACGTGATTACGCAATCTATGCGCATGCGTGGTGGCTTAGCTCTGTAAGCCCCATATGTGCATGTGCAGGGGAATGCATGAAAAGCAGATCACAGACTCCTCCCCCTTCTTCTCCCCCCTCTTGCCTCTTTGCACATGTCTTCCACGGGCCTGATCACATTCTCTTCTGTCCCTCCCTTCTCCTAATAAACTCTGATAGTGGGTTTTATCACGTCACGTGGCTTTTTGTGTACAGTAACAGCGCCGCTTAATGAATACCATTGCGCAGCCGCATTAAAACCCACACCTTTTGCACTGAAGCTCTTCATGCAACTTCGTACACCCAAGCAGAACTTCCAGTTTGTAGCGGTGAATCTTACGGGATTCTATTTTTATTGCCCTGGCCATTCTGCCATGACATCGGTAGTTTTTCAAAAGCTCGCAACGGATCCTAGCATTTCTTAGTGTTGAGAAAGGCTGGGGTGGAGCTAGTTGGTGGACTGGGTTTGACTCTGGAGGGTCAGCCTGGGACCCTTGACCATCTCCTCTCCGCATTCTTGCCTGGGGTTTTTTGTTTGTTTGTTTTTTGTTTTGTTGCCAGCACATGCTCCCACCTGTTTATACACTCTCATTCTTGACCAGATCCACTGGACAACTTACTTTAAAAAAAAAAATTCATCTATTTATTTTATAACCTGGGGGAAGCCCCCACCCCCCAGCCTCCCTTCCCAATCCCTCTCCTCCATCCCCCATCCCCCCCAATTCCCCGCATCTTCGGTCTCCATCCAGGAAAGGGCAGGTTTCCTAAGAGTATCACCAACATGGCATATCAAGTTACAGTAAGACTAAGCACCTCCCCATGTATTAAGTCTGGGCAAAGTGACCCAGTATGAGAAGTAGGGTCCCAGAAGAAGCCTCCCTGGAGTCTGGAGAGCCCTTTCTGCAAATAGAAAACTGTGGGTGGGTGGAAGCGGGCTGCCCTGATGAACCAGGGCTTTTTGTGGAGCGGGTGAACCACTTTGCCTTTCTCATGGAGTTGGCATTTCAGTTGGTATCATCAGGCAGATGCCTGCATTGAGGAACGCTGCCGGCTTGTAGCTATTCAAGCACAGCACAACATCTGAATTGCGATCCAAATGGCTTCGTGGAATGCAAGATTCAGATCAGTGTCTCAAAGCACAGAGCGTTCTTGACAGCCTTGTGCCTGATCCAGACGTATAGGGGAAATGATCAGAGAGTGAACTTTTGCTAGTGAGAGGGGGCAGCTATAGGAGTTGCATAAAGAGGAGTTAGTTCAAGGTTGGGGTTTGGGGCTGGGGGTGTGACTTAATGGAGAAGCTCTGGCCTAGCTTGCTTAGGCCCTGGGTTACATCCCAAGTACTGCCCCCCACCCACAACCAACTAAATAAACACACAGATAAGGTTCAGAATTCAGAGGTGTGTGTCTTCTGGCTAGAATGTTAGTGGTTTAATGACTAAGGAGGATGTGCATGGCTGTTTCCTGAGAGTCTTGATCATACGAGAGATCCCAACAGATGAGAACATCTGCCATCAAGACTGAGAAGTTCCGAGACCTCGGCTTCACCCCAGCGCCCCAATGGCCATCTCCGGCCTCGGCCAGCTCTGTTCCATTTGTGCGTTCTGTCAGAGATAATGAAATCAGACAGGCCCACAGACACTTCTCTTCCCTCCTCGCACATTTTTAATAAAACTCTCTGAACAACAGAGCTGAACATCTCTGGGGCTTGAAATTAAAGTGATAAGAGACGAGATCACTCACTTGTCAGTCTGTACCAAACGGCATCACCCATACACATTCCAGGGGAGCCATTCTAAATCTGCCCAAAATGTGGGGCTCTCCATCTGGCCTCCTTTCTTTTGTATTTTCTTTTCTTTTTTTTTTTTTTTGGTTTTTTTTTTTTTTTTTTTTTTTTTTTTTTTTTTTTTTTTTTTTGGTTTTTCGAGACAGGGTTTCTCCGTGTAGCTTTGCGCCTTTCCTGGAACTCTCTTGGTAGCCCAGGCTGGCCTCGAACTCACAAAGATCCGCCTGCCTCTGCCTCCCGAGTGCTGGGATTAAAGGCGTGCGCCACCACCGCCCGGCTTGTATTTTCTTAAGATGAAAACCCTGCTTCAAGGAAGAGAAAAGACAGCTCCTGCTCCGTGCCTTGAACAACACGAGAATCAAGCCCCCAAACAGGTCTTTCCAGGAAGTAATTTCTGGAGAGAACTGCCTTTGACTATGCCCTCCAGTTCAGACTTCCGGAGACAAAACATAATTACAGTTTGAGCAATGCGACTCAGCAATCTGCCTTCCAGGTGGAATCGCATTGCAAGTTTCCAGCTGTGGTGGGTTCCCTGGCCCTCCAACTCTTCATTCTGCTTGACACTGGTGAATCCTTAGCCAGCACATCCACTCCGCTGCTTTTCAGAGCCATAAAACCAGCATTGTATAGACATACACGTGAGAAAAGGGATGCCTAATACCAGCAGGTGAGGATGGAAGGTGGCCCAGAGGGGGCAGTTGGGAAAAGGTATCTTGTCCTGAATATCTGTGTAGGCTCCTCCCCCTGCCTTTTCATATGAAAACCTCCTCGGCATTTCACAAGCAAAACCAGTTGCCTGAGAAATAACTTACTCAACTGGGGCTGAAATCTTAAAAAGAATTAGGTTTCTTTTTCACCCCTCTGCTTCTGTCCTTCCTCTCTCCTCGTGATCTTGTCTTGACTGATTTCTTACAGCCAGGAGACAAAGGCAGCAAATAGAAACAACATGTTACTTTGTTAAACACAACTGATCAACATAGGTATTTAGTAATTTTTCCATTTGTTTAGAACACAGTTGGAGCCAGGCAGTGGTGGCCCACGCCTTTAATCCCAGCACTCTGGAGGCAGAGGCAGACTGATCTCTGAGTTCCAGGCCAGCCTGGTTTACAGATACAGAGCGAGTTCCAAGACAGCCAGAGCTACACAGAGAAACAAATAAAATCTAGAAAAACAAAACAAAACAAAAAACTCCAAAAAAACAAAACAAGAACAAAACAATCCACAGTTGGAATCCTATGTGTGTGCATATATGTGCCTGTGTGTGCCTATGAGTAGGTCTTGTGTGTGTCTGTGTATCTCTGTGTGTATGTCATGTGTGTGGCTGTGTGTGTCTTGCATGTGTCTATTTCTGTATCTCTGTGTGTGTATGTGTTTGTGTGTGTGTGTGTGTGTGTGTGTGTGTGTGTGTGTGTGAGAGAGAGAGAGAGAGAGAGAGAGAGAGAGAGAGAGAGAGAGAGAGAGAGAGAGAATGTACTGAGGACTATTTGGTCCAGCCTCCTGTCAAGAAAAAAAGGTCAATGAAGAGGCTTAAAGAAAAATGCAAGGAAGAGAGTATCCCAAGAGGTAAGGATGGCATGGAGGGAGCCTGGGGTGACGAGCAAGAACGGAGGGCCATTATCACCAGCAGAGCTTAAGGCAGGGGCATGGACAGCTGTGTCCCTGAGGCCAGGGAGTCCTGTTTTCCAGAGGCAGTGACCTGGAAGGGGGCTGAGGTGTCAGAGAGAATAATTCGGGATAATTTCTGTGAGGTGGAGAGAGAAGAAAGACCCAGTAAGAAGGTCCCCCACCCACTTACAAATGGAAGACCCAGCCAGAGCCAGCAGCTCCTGGGATGGGCCCTAGGGGTCAGCTGCTGGGGACACATCAAAGGACAATCAATGATGGGCAGAGTGGGGAATCTGGGTTCCCCAAATGCAAACCAGCAGCATCGTGACTGTACCCTGCACCTGCCTGTTCATCAGACACCTGGTCTTCATGCACATCCATGGCAACTTGTGGACAGCTGAATGTTCTTTTCTTGTGTATAACAACGAGATGCTGGGCAAGTGCACACTTGGTAAATGGTCTCCTCGATAAGCGTGGTGAGGCAACCCACTTAAATCGATGGCTTTTAATTCAAACTACGTCAGCAAATTAGCCTGTGATGGTTTGACCTGCTCCTGGGTCCAGAGCTCTTTCCTCCCTAAAGTCTTCCTTTGTACGTTATGATAAAGATAATTGTGGACAAACTTAATTACTTTTTTCCTCTAAATAAACTCTGAAGACTTTCCTCATCCGTGAGGTTATTAGATCTTGTCCATGGTTTTCTTATTTCCGAGCTAATTTTTTCATAGAGAAATCTGGGCCTTGAAAGCCATCTCAGGGTCACTGTGTGGTGGGGTTCCTGGAGACGAGAGTGCTGTCCTCTGAGGCTCCTCTCCACAGCTCAGTTGGTGCCTAGGCCTTTCCAATGGTGGCATCTTCTGGTTCCGAATACAGTCATTTCATGAGTTATTATAGGCCACTGCAGTTATTATAGGCCACTGCAGTTCCCTTTTTTGAACCTAAAATAGTTTCCCTAGCCTTTGCTGACAGTTTTTTTTTTTCCTTTTATGAATTGAAAACCTTGCCAAACACACACATTCAGGCAAACCCACCCAATAAATTTGCACTTTCAAAAAGTAACGGTTCAGCTAATGTTTCCTGTGAAAAATGGCCATGGTCTACATATTCACCCACTTCTGAAGGAACAAATCTCTGAGCTGTTCCCCAGGAAGAATTCTTTCCTTTGTCAGTCTCCATATTGGAACAGAGAAAAAACAACCTTTTGACTGGTATTGATCCCGTGGCTTTACTGGCTTAAAGTCCCACAAAGGGCAAGGCTCGCCTGTCTTAAAGCCGAACAGCATTGCTCATTAGACTTCAGATTTATGCTTCTGTTCATCATGAGTGTTTCCTAAGATTCTTCCACTAACCCTCTCAGTATCCTAAGACAAAGGAGCGCACACATGAAAGAAACCTCATGAATTTTAAGTGATGCTTTACAAGACCCTTAAGGCCATGCTAGGGCCTAAGAATTATGTCACTCTTCATTCGTAGCTCATGAAAGTTCTGGTGTTGAGTCCTGGAAGAAATGGTTTCCATCACAAAAACACAACTTCAGCACATTCCAAATTAAAAGTTACTCCATTTTCCCTTCAACCCCTGTGCCATCAGAAGCTGAGTAGACTCAGGCAGGTAAGAATCCAGCGTAGATATTTTTGCCCGCAGGCTGGTGAGCTATATCAGATGTAACCTAACAAACCAGCAAGACTAAAGTCAGGAAAAGAGGGAAGAAAGTTCAACCAATGGACACCAATGTGCTTCATATTTTCATTATTTTGATATAATCAATGGATTATTTTGGTCTAACTATCATGGAACTATTGTATGGAACATATTTAAGTGATTATCTGTATGGCTTTATTATCGATTTACTTTCAGATCTGATGTCTAAAGTAGGAAACTCCCTTGTCTTTGCTAGCTTTTTGTTTTGTTTTGTTTTTTGTTTCCTTTGAGAAAACTTAGAACATGGCGTGCGGCTCTAAAGTGAAGGTCATCGGTTACTGTGAAAGAGAAAGGTCCCCCATTGCTTCATGCATTTGGACACTTGGTCTTCAGATGGTGGCACTCTTTGGTAAGGTTGTGAAACCTTTAGGAGATGGCTCCTCACTAGAGGAAGTAGGTCTCTTGAGTGTGGGTCTAAAGCTTGTACAGTCTAGTGCCACTTCCTGTCTGTTCTCTGATTCCTGATTGGGGATGTGGTGTGTCCAGCTGGCCTCCTTCTCTTGCTCCATGTCGTTTCCACCGCAGTGGGATGATCTCCTCCAACCCTAATCTAGAATAGACCTATCATTCCTCAAATTACTTTTTTTTGGGGGGTGGGGGTAGGTATTTGTCATAGCAATGAGAAAAATAATGCAGAAGATGGTAATGAGAAGTGGGACTATTGCTGATAAACCTAGCCATGGTTCTTGGATTCTAGGGGTTTTTTTGTAGGAGGAATGTGGAAGAATTGGGAACTTTGAATCAGAAAAGCCCAAGAATGCTGTAAGCGTAGTTTACAAGGCCTTTCTGGTGGGAGTTGGGAAGAGCAGAATGTCCAAAGAAATGCAGCTCATGAGGTTGCAGAGGGGAACAAGGACTGTATCAGTAACTGGGTCAGAGGCCATGCTTGCTACATTTCGGCAGAGAATCTGCTTTCAAAACCCATGTCCCAAGAACCTGAGTGAGGCTGAATCCAAAAAACAATGGCGGAATGTGAACGGTGCAGGAAATTTCAAGGTAACAAAGCACGCAGGCTGTGGCATGCCTTCTGCTCACTGCTCTTATTCAAGTTTATAGTGAGAAAGCAGCAAATGTCACACACACACACACACACACACACACACACACACACACACGAACGTGCGTCTCTCTGAGCAGAGGCAGTAAGCAAGCTTAAAGTCATGAAGTCATGGACAAGCAGGTACAGGGGACAATGTCTTTGCGATTGTTATAGAGATTAGCTTCATCGAAGAGAAAAGTGTTAGTGTTGGGGATCTCTAGCTCTGGGCTCCATTCCATGCTCTGGTCTCACTCCTCCCATTCTAGACCCCGCCCCGCAGAAAGCCCACCAAGGGTCGGCTCCACCTCCGGGCTGCTCAAAACCACGCCTACAGTCTCCCTCCCTCCCTCCCTCCCCCTCCCCCCCACCCCCCCAATGCACGCTCTGTCTCTTTGCTCTGAACTTACTAACTTGGACTGATCTGACTTATTGCATTGGCGGCGTTACTCACTACTGGGGGATGTAAACTTTTCAAAAAGCACTTTCTTCACTAAGACAAGAGGAAAGGCACCCTACAAGCAAGACCCCGCCCACCCAAGCAAGGTTCCACCTAACAAAAACACAAATCTATTTGAAAGGAGAAAGCTTGAACTGAGAATGCGTGTATGGGGTTCCAAACCAAAAAAAAAAAAATCCAGCCACCAAGGCATACAGAGTTAACTGGGTTCAACCTGGCAGCATTGTCCACATGGTATTCATTTGGAGGAATTAAATATGCAAGATTGAGGGGGGGGCGTCATAGGGTCTGGTTCCACAGCTGGGGCTAGACGCTAGTAAAGTTGAAGTCCTTGCAAGGAGGTCCTGAGTGGCCATCATGTGATTCGGTGAAGGTGAAGCCTAATCCACCCAGGAAACTGTAGGATGTTGGGGAATTTCAGCTGCAAGCATGGGTGAGACCTGGCTCAAGAGAGACTGTAAATGCTGGAGCTGGAGGGGTAGAGTTATCTGTCTAAGCCCTTTGCACCCAGGCAGTTCCATCAAGAGCACCAGATGCCAGACACGGAGCTGTAGGGTTTGTGATCATCGTCTCTCTGGTTTTTGGTCTTCACCTTGGTCCGATCTTTCCTTGCTATGTCCCCATTCCTCACTCTCACAGAGTGTCTGCTCCATGGCATTTTATGCTCAGTGTATGACGTGTGTTCTTGATATCACAGGGGCTACAGGTCAGAGGTTGCTTTTGTCTCTTAAGAGACTGTGTTTTTGAACAGCCTTGGGATTGTTGAAGGCGATGAGAGCTTCTGGGCTTGCAATGAATGCATCTGACAGCATGAGATGGTCCTGAGCCTGTGGAGGCCAGGTGCGAGGAGTGTTGTCATTTGAATGTGAAATGTCCTCTAGAGATCCATGCATTTGAGTAGTCGGTAGAGCGGGTGGCAACCCTTTTGGAAGATTGTGAAACTTTCGCAGGTGGAGCCCTTCTAGGGGAAGTGGGTCATTGCGGGTAAGCCTTGAGGTTTTATAGCCTAGACCCACTTCCTGACTATAGATACAATGTGACCAGCTAGCATCCTGCTCCCACCCCCAGGCCTTCCCTGCCATGATGGAGTGATAGTCTCAAGCTAAGACTAACTTCTGTAAATTGCTTCTTGTCAAGTCTTTGGTCATGGTAACAAAAAAAAAAAAAGCTAATGCATAGGTCTTCCCTGAAACTGGGGGTCAATTCACCCATCTGGGTGGGGACAGAGACTGTTGACTTTCTTGGATACAATCAGAGGGGAAAGCCATTTCTAGTTCCTGACCCAGAGGGAAAAGAAAGCTGTACTTCTATCTACTATTCTTCAGTGTGGGTCAACTCCCATCAGAATTCAGATGCCTGGGATGCAGAACTCTCATGAGGGGCAGGAAATGTCAGAGCTAAGACAGTTGAGTTGCTAAGATGCTACCCAGGCACTGACAGGTGTCTGGATAGCTGCACGCCCACCACTTTGCTGTAAAGACATTTTTTCAGTGTTCTTTCCCTTTGCAATTATCGTAAGCCTTCCGACCTTTGTGTCCTTTTCCCTCAGCCCCTCCCCGATGACCAATTTTATCATGCTCCTCCTTCTCCTTATCTGACTAATGCTGGCCAGCCATGCCCCCACCCCCTCCCCATCTTATTCAAGAAAGCAACAGTCTCTGCTACCAATCCAGCTACATGAATTAAACCAAGTTTCAGGAAAGAGATTTGACCTTGACCCTGGAGCCACACTTCATGTTCTAGGTTTGCACAAAGAAAGCCAAGCCAGCAAAGTCATGTGAGTTTCCTACACTTCAAACATCAGACCTGGATGGGGACTGTTAGTGAAAATGGTATGTAACAGTTCGGAGTTCTGTCCCACCTATCGGGTGTGAAATGTACCCCTTCTAGAAGAGTTTCTCTCCACTGCACGTTCTGAGATCATGTCTCTGCTGCAGGTATTTTCCTATTCATCATATCGCCTGACTTCTTTCCCTCACTGCAGTGAGGAGCAAGCCAGTAAGCAGAGTTCCGTGGCTCCTGCTGCAGGTTCTGCCTCCAGGTACCTGACTTGCCTTCCTGCCTCGGCTTCTCTTGATGGCCTGTGCCCTGAGATATGTAAGGCAAACAAACCCTTTCCTCCCTAAGTTGCTTTTGATTAGTATGGTATTTTAATACAGAAATATGAACCCTTGGAAAGAGGGGTCTGAGCATACACCATTTAGGAGCTTATATAACAACAAAGATTAAAAAGAAAAAAGATGCGAGAATAAGACTGTTGGGAAATAGAAACAGCTTGCCCATCCCACTCTAGAACTTAGAGAGATTTAGGCAGAATATGAACTAGAAGGGCCAGACATAGGTTTCCAGCAAGAAGGGAGAGGATAAAGAGGGGGCAGGGAGGGGAGAGTGAGAGGCCACAGGCCATAAGAAAATTGACCAAAGATACGGGTTGCTGTTTTGTTTTGTTTTTCTAACTCCACACCTAGGCAAAGCCGATGGGGTATCTCTCCTGTTTGGGAGAAGAGGCTGTCCCTGTCTCAGCTCTCATCAGAAAATACTGCTGTGGAATAATCCTTCTGTACACTGTGAATATATACTACTCTCATTAGTTAATAAAAAGCTGATAGTCCAGTACCTAGACAGACACAGAGGATACTGGGATGAAGAAGGGCAGAGACAGGAGAGACACCAGCCAGCCGAAGAGGAAGCAGGATGTATAGAAAATGAGAAAACAAGTCATGAGCCATGTGGGGAAGCATAGATAAGAAATGTGGGTTAATTTAAGTGTAAGAATTAGCTAATAAGAAGCCTGACCTATTGGCTAAGCATTTATAAGTAACATTAAGCCTCTGAGTGGTTATTTGGGAATTAGGGGGAGGGAGAGAATCCAGTCTGCAATCTGAGACTATACTAACTATCCTCTAAAACCCAGCAAATACACAGGGTGTGGTCCCCTGGCTGCTCAGCAAAGGTGGGGATGCATGAAGCAGACACACCTGGACAGGGTCACAGCAGTGCCAGACAACGGGGAAAATCACGTCTGGGATACAACAGACCTTCACTTAGATGGTGACTAGCAGACTTTGAGTCCAGACCTTTTGTCACAAATAACTCCAGACTCAATCTCATCTCTAATTTAAAACCTTCCTCCATGTCCCTGTAGGAGACTCTGACCTTTTCGGGAGGGGAGGAGCAAAAACATTTTTTTATAATAAAAGCCTCCAGAAAATAAACCAGCTCAGCATTGCTGGTCTGTTTTGCAGAACAGCACTGGTCCCATATTAGAGAGCTCCCACATTGAACCCTTGAGGGAATCGGTCCTTGAGGGAATTGATTCTGAGTCTTTACTTTCCCATCTTCTGATAGACACATACCAAATCATGGGATACTCGGAATAGCCATGTGGTGAATGTGCCGTGCAGAAATTCCACATTTTCAGAGAGAAGCATGTTGTCGCCAGACCCTTAGTACATGGGAACTGACCAAAAGGCTTTCAGTATTTACCCCCATGGTACCAAGTGACTAGGTCCATTAACTGTCTGACTGCCAGCTGCATTTTCCTTATTACTCAGTATGCACAGCCTCTCGCTTTGCGGTGGGCTCTTTGAGAAGAGGAATGGTCCTAAGCTTCGGGTTGTCTGCTTATATCACAAGAACACTGGAGGCCCCTTGGGTGACCTGCATCTGGGTCCATCTTCTGCTCCCCACTTGCTCTGTTGGAGAAAACCTGCAAGGCCATGCTTTTCTCTGTGGCCTGGATGGTAGCTCTTGTCACAGAGCAGACACACAGAGGGGGGGTGGGTGGCAATAATTATCAGTCTCCTCAGCATCCCTGTTTTGGAAAACATTAATCACGTGTGCTTCCTTGCCTCATTTTCTTTTCTCATTTGGTCCATCTTGACCCGCTTCCGTGATGGAATGCTCACCCCTGAAGATGTTTCCATTTGGGAATCAGGTTGGACCCTGTTTAGACCACAGCCATTTGATTTATTTCGATATGTAACAGAGAGTCTGCCGTGACCCCTGGTCAGTCCAGCTTCCCCTTTGTCCTCCACCGAAGGGTTAAGCTTGGACAGTGTGAAGAGTCAGCCCTGGCTCCCAGGCTGCAGGCTGCGCAGCTGACCATATTAGGAATATGTGAAGGGGAAGATTCAGTTCCCAGCGCGGTCGGAGTTTTCTGTCGGGCTGAAATTGCAGGCGCTATATTTAGCACTAGACTCCAGGGAACAGCAGCTTAAATGTGGGAGTGGGTTGCTGGAATGCACATGTGTAGGGGACCTCCACTCCGATCTCCAGGGAGCTTCAGCTTGATGCCTGGTGAGAGGGGGGACTGATTCTCTCTCCATCAGCTCGCAGTTGTCTGGAGAGTGTTCTTGGCTCTGGGGAAGATGATTGAGTGCCTTTCGGCCCTGTTGCTTTTTTAGTATGGAGAAAAAGAACCGTGATTGTTGAGTGAATCATCTCTCAGAAGGCTGTAAACCAGGATGTTTCTCCCCTCACCCTCCCCTCCCTTTCCCATATCCACTTAACATGATTTGTGGAATCGTCGTGTGTGATTTCTTCGCTTAGGAAACAGAAGTACTCAACTCCCTTCTGTTCTGAAGGACATGAACCTTTAGTATTGGGAGCATCTTCTTCATGGTACAGTGGCCCTATGTTTAGAAAATGGGTCTTCCTTACAAATACAGTCCTATAAGAGGAACATAGCACATAGGAATCGATTTCACAGGGGCCCATACACATTTATACAGACTTCTACGAGAGCAAAAATTAAGGCAAGAAGTCATCTTACAGACAACACGAATGCATTCAATGATGCGGAAGTAAATGTTTCAAGGATTGTGATACCTGTAATCTCAGAGTAATGTGTTTATGCACAGTCTCTCTCCACAGCCCTCTGCTTTTTCCCCCAAATTTTATCACTTCAACTGAGTGAGAGTGTAAATGAATGGCAGGCCAGGGCTGTTTCTAATTACAATTCTTGGGGAAAACAGTTGACCATTTAAGACACTAGACTCTCATATTTGTATCTCCTACAAAGCCATTTCATTTCTTCAAATTATGTGGTGGTGGTAGTAGTAGTATATAAAAAGCCCCACCAAAAATATTGCATAACCCTGAAGTTTGGCTTGGAAAGGTCATTTGAATAAAAAGCCAAAGGCCTGGCCCATTGAGCTACTGTCCACAACAGCTGGAATGCTTTCTCTTCCAAGTCTCAGCTGGGAGGGAACAGTTGGTCTGTTTGGATGGCTTTGGTGAAAGCTAACAAACGGGAGTAAAATCGAATGCATACTTGTATGAATTCTTAAAAGAAAAGAATCCCAAGGAACTCATCGGGGTCAACCAACTCCCTCATCGGCTGTGGTGAGACCAATAGTTACCTGGCAGGGAAAAGGTGCATTGCAGACAGTAGGTGGGTATTGTGGCCAGAGATAGAAATAAAGGCGAACCACAGCCCACTGAGACAGGTTTAGAGGGATCTAAAGAAGCTCGGTGTGGGGTAGAGATCAGAAATGGCAGCAGATTCAGTGCAGGAGGAAGGGTTGAGCCTTGTGCCCAGACAGAGGGAGGACCATTGGGAAGAAGTTAGGGTATGGGGGAGATCCCTCCAAAGACCAAAGAGCCAGCTCATCAGGCAGACTGAGTATACCACAGTGGAGCTCTATGCATGATATGGCCATCCGATGGCTTGAGACTGTTATGCAATGGTTTCCTCTGAGATAGAAACATCCCATCCTGCAGGACACTCCTTAACAGGAAGGTAAACAACTTAAGACAGCTTCAGGAAGTCCCTGAAACCGACTAGATTCACTAGACCCCCACCCCTCCTTGTGTGAGTAAGTAATAAAAGCTGAGAGTCCCTCTTAGATACAACGAAGCTGGACGCTCAGATCAGACCGACTGCCCAGAAGAAGCAGAAACCAGCCAAGAAGTCTGGAGGAGGTTTAGACCAACCGAAGAAGACGCAGACAAGCTGAGTTGCCAAAACAGAAATGAAGCCGAGTTTCGAGGGTGACTCTCAGTGGAGAAGAGCTACAAAGAAGACTCAGACCAGAAAAGCTGCCTAGAAGCAGAAACCAGACTAGCTGTCTGGAAATGTTTCGGCCAACTGAGTTACCCAGAAAGGGACACTCTCTATCTAACCCATTGAGCTGCCGACAGGTTGTGTATCATGCCCTAGGGTCCTGGGTTTGTGAGCTGTCACCCATGCTGGGGGGGTGGGCTTCTCAGTGATGTTACCACCTTTAAGTCCCACACGTCTCTGTAAGGAGTCCCAATAAAGTCCACGCTTTGCCAAGCTGGACTTGAGCAGAATTGTTCCTTTGGTCTGTCGTTGCTCTCTCTATCTGGAGTGAGCAGAGGCAGCCTCATCAGGAAAGGTGATATAGCACATGGTAACAGGGAGCCTCACAGACATGGAATTTCTCTAGCGTAGGAGGGTGGCGAGGGAGAGCGAGGTTGCCAAGAGAAGTGCCATGCCATGCTCCTTCCTGTGAAGCAGCAGACATCTAGAGGTGGCCATATGCAAAGGAAGGGAACATGAGGCAGATACGGAGGCGCTGAGCAGATGAAGGGCTTAAGTTCTCCAGACACGTATCAGACACGGAATAGCTGGGAAGAATCTAGCTTGTGGAGAATTGTAGTCGATGAATTTACCAAATCATGATTGTGGTAAACAGGGTTTGTGTCGTATTCTCCACACACTGTGCACCTTGGTGAGTATACCACACTCTTGTATTATCATTAAATGGGAGGAAACTGAGGCAGGAAGAGGCACTTGAGTAAGCCATGGTGGTGCTGAGTTTAAAATCTAAGTCTCTGACTATAATCTGTAGACTTAACGACATCATTTTTCTAACACCCACAGCGCTACAGATTTGGAGATAAGTTGAGGTTTGATCTCGAGGGAAAAGCATTCTCATTTTAGATCTGCAAATGCCCCCCCCCCATCAGATCTCCTGGTGCTGCCCATCAAACATTAGTGCTTATCACCCACAAGGCATGGTGCTAAGTGTTAGGCCACAGGGATTAAGTAGACATAGGCGCATAAGGAGGACTGTGGTAGATGATGGCACAAATCATGACATACTCAGAGTCAGTGGAGTATGAAGTGTAGGTGGGGATGAAGAAAATCAGAGAAAGTTTAAGTGATGGTATCTGAGGAAGCTTGGAGGAACAGTTACTTCCTGGTAGACAAGAAAATGAAGGCAATTCCAGGTGAAATTAGGCAATTTCTTTGGAAACATGAATCATCGGAAATTCTACAAATGGCATTTTTCTACAAACTCAGAAACTAGAGTGTTAAGAAATGAGCCTGGGAAAATATATTGACACTTGGTCATACAAGGCCTTGTATGTGCTTGTGTGACGGGGTTAGAATCCATTGAATTCTCACCTAGAGCTCCTAAAATGTCCTTGTCAGAGCCAGCAGGGATGACTCTGTGGTCTGTCCCACAACCTGACCAATTATGACGCTGGGAGAGCTCCCCAAATAGCAGTGAGTAGATCTCGATAACATCTAGATGAATAGGGAAGGTCAAAGGATTGTCCTGCAAGGTCGCTCCTGACCTTCAGGATGGATAGAGAGAGCTGCCCTCTGCTCTGTGACACCTACGATGACGACTTGTCTCTGCACTCACTCGGATTTCCAATTTCCTTCTTAACCTAGGAGAAGCTGATTAAATTAAACACTGTTGACACCCAGGCTCTTAAAATAGAAACTCACTTAAAGGATCAGCAGCCGGAATAATGCAGTGTCCGGTGTCACCGATGGCTTCTCTTTTGTGCCAGTTTTTGTAGTTGTAAAGATCAGATGTTTTTATGGATGGAGCCAGTTTGGTGGTATGTCTTCTCATATTTGGCTGGCCGAAGACGGTCACAGAGCCAGGTGGACTAATTGTAAGTTGATGACTTTAAACTCCCCAGGGAAACCCCAAATGACAGTGATGGCCAGGGAGTGGGCTCTGCTCCCATGGTTGAATATTTGCTTCATCTATGATATTGGGTTGTTTTCATTCAGTCTCTTCTGTGTTCCAAATTAACCTAACCTCCTTTCTCCCTTAGGAATAATCACATCTTATTATTTATTTTAAAAAAATAGAGGGCTGGAGAGAGTGGTTAAGAGCACTTGACTGATCTTCCAAAGGTCCTGAGTTCAATTCCTAGCAACCACATGGTGGCTCACAACCATCTGTAATGGGATCAGATTCCTTCTTCTCATATACACATAAAAATACATGAATAAATAAATCTTAAAAAAAAAGAAAATAGAATCCAGTCAAACTGGTACTGGGTACACTCCCTAAGGAAATAAAATTGGTAGATCAACAAGATATACTTCTGTCTCATGAGAGTATTATTCAAAATAGCCAAGATGTAAAATCAAAGTATTCAACACTGGATGGATGGATAATAGGTGTTATATACACACCATGGAATTTTGTGCAACCTTAAAAAATATGGAAATCATGTGCTTTGGGACACGTGGATGAATCTGAAGATCATGAAGTTAAGTGAAATAAGCCGGGTGCAGAATGCCATTCGGTCTCACTTGTAAAGGTATAAACAGTTGGATTCATAAAAACCGAGAGTGGATGGTGGTTATCAGGGGCTGGACATTGGTGAGCGGGACAGAGGACAAAGAGAGTTCAGTTAAGCAGAAGGAATGGATGGAGGGGATTGGTTGTATGTCACAGTGACTGTGGTTAGCCACCACACACTGTACTCTCAACAATGACTGGGAAATAGGTTTTAAGTTTTCTCACCACAAAATAAGTATTTGAGACAAATACCTTAAAATCGCTTGATTTGCTCATTTTGCATTGTATGTTAGTTTCAGAAAGATACTTTCTATAGACATGCACACATATCATTTTGTCAATTTCAGAAAATGTGGAGGCTGAAGAGAGGGATCTGTGGTTAAAGGTGCTTCCTGTTTTTCCAGAGGACCTGAGTGCAATTCCCAGAACTCAAGTAGGGCATCTCATGCCAACTCAAGGGATCCAATTTCCTCTTCTGGCCTGTGTGGGTACCTGCACCCATGTGGTGCCTGCACGCATGCACACAGACACACACACACAGACACACACACACATACACACACACACACACACACACACACACACACACACACACACTCACACACCCCACATATATAAGTATATATTTTTGAACAATTTAAAAATACAGAAAATAGAAACTCTTAGAGTCAAACACCTGGCCTTCCTGTGGTCTTCCCTAGAGGTGACTCTCATCTGTACCTCTCAGGGGTTGGTATCTACACTTGTATCCCCTGCCCCCTGTGTTTCAGAGGCCAGATCCCTCTCTCCACTTCCTCTGGTGCTTGGCCCCTTCCTTCTTTCCTTCCTACTGAATAGGTCTGAGTTCCCGCCTCTCACCTTTGAGGGGGTACTGTTTCCCCCATACATTTGACTTCTGCCATGGCTTCATGTTGACATTGGAACCAGTGGTCTCAGGATAGACTCTCTGATCCTCATTTCCTGTTTCTCTTCAACTCATTCCTGTTTGACTTCTTTCTCTGTGCTCCACTGGAAGCTTTTTTTGTTTTTATTTTTCTTTTGTTTTTGTTTTTTTTTTTTTCAATACAGGGTTTCACTCTGTAGCCCTGGCTGTCCAGGAACTCACTCTGTAGACCACCAGGCTGGCCTCAGACTCACAGAGATCTGCCTGCCCCTGCCTCCTGAGTGCTGGGATTGAGGGTATATGCCACTACCGCCCAGCCACTGGGAACTTCCTGTAGTCTGTCTCCACATCTGTATGCAGAAAACACACAACTGTAGGACTGACCTAAAATCTGTGATTTCTAATTTCTAAGCAGGTTTTAATACACCCCAGAAGCTATACATCACTTCTGTAGCTCATCTATCCCTCAGCCCCCCAGCTTCCCAGTATCCCATGCTTTCTCTTCCTTTCTTGGACCTACATCAGCTTCTGGTCTTAATCTTATGGGTGACCTCATGTCCTACTTTCAAGTACAGAAGACTGATTTAGAGGGACATCTGCCGGAACACCTGGATGAATGGACTCATTACCAAAATCTAAGTAGAGTGTTCTGTCCTGTCCTCTCATGTGTCTACAGTCCTGAGTGGGTCAACCTTTTTAGTGTTCACTAGCTCCCAAATCCCTCTGGATCCTCGTGGACATTGGCCGGCAGTTCAGTTCATTCACCCCTCACCCCCTACACTTCCCTCTCTACTAGATGACTTCCAGCAGTCTGCAAATGTGCATGACGTCTGTTAAAAATGACAAAAGCATGGTGCACACCTGTAATTTCAGGGAGGTGGGGGGTGAGAAGGGACAGGAGCCAATGCTGTCATCAGCTACTCAGAGTGTTGGAGGCCAGCCTGGGCTACAGAAGATCCTGTCTCAAAAAAAAAAAAATTAACACAGCAACAGCAAACACAAACCTTGACTTCTCTTTCCCTGACTATCCCCATTGCTCCCCTCCTTTCTATGCTAAGCTTCACGGAAGCCATACCTATTCTTGATGTCTCTAATCATATTCTTCATTCTCTCTTGAATCCCTTCCGGTCAGGCCTGTCTATCACCAAGCCAAGAAAACATTCTCATCAAGGTCTGTGAACGGCCCCTAAGGAGTTCAATTGGAGTGAACAGTTCAGTTCCCTTCAGCATTTGGTCACACTCTCCTTGAAGTCTCTGCTTCACCGGGCATCAGAGACCTCACCCTTTGTCTGCTTTCCCACATGTCCCCCTGGTAGCCTCTTGTCAGATCCTCTTTCTTATTCTTTCTTGTCACCCCGGGCCTTAAATACTGGGGAACAGGCTGAGCCAAGCACAGTAACCTGAGCTGTTTGGTTTTTCACGCTCACTGTGTTGAGGGACTCATCTGGTCTCAAGACTGTAAGTTTTGTGTCATGTGCTCTGATCATTCCCAGAGTCCAAAACCCTTGGTCAAGCTTGACTTCCTTTTAGCTCACAGAGCCTGCATCCAATGCACCAGCACATTCCATTGGCTTGAACTTCAGAATACTTCCAGTGTCTCTTGTCAACTGACTGTGAGCATCATGCCAAGTCACTGACAACTACTGCCTAGATTAGTGTAGTAGCTTCCTAGATGGTCCAGCTACTGTTCTGGCCTCTCTCTAGTCTGCAGTTATGACAACAGACAAATGAGCAACTCAGCACCTAAGTCAGAACATGTGCTTTCCCAGATCAAAAACGTCCTGACGTTTCTCCGTCTGACTTGGGATAAAAGTCAAGGTTTGCCTTCTGCTTGCCAAATAGACCCCATCTGTTCTGCCCTGACTCTCTCTATCCTCTCTAGACACTCTTCTCTGGCCTCTCTCTGACCACTTTCTGGCCTTTTTCGTTATTCTTTCCAAAATGCACATTCCTGTCCAGAGTCTTTTAAATGAGGTTTGTCTCTGCCTGGAAAGCCCTGTCTCTACCCTGGGTATCTCTATGGTTCCAGTGGGTTATCCTGCACTTGGAAGTTTTTACAGAGTGTACCTCTCTCTGTTTTCTCTCAGTGGCTTCCCTAAAATTACCCCCAGACCAGTCCGCACACACTTCCTTCCCGATCTCTCTGCTTTATCATTTTACCAATTTACCACTCTTTCCCACTGATTATACTTTATATATTCATCTTATAATTGTCTCTCTCGTTGGAAGGTATACTCCACAGGGCAGGGATCTGATTTTGCATTCTTTCAGTCACCACAATTGTACCTGGAATTGTATCTGCTATCCGGTTGGCATTTGCTGGAAGAAAGGGTTCTAGACTCCTTAGCTGCATATGTAGCCCAGTCTGAGGGTAGGATTACAGGGGGCTTAGGTTAGTCAGTAGCTCCCCTACTCCTCTGGTTCCTGGTGATTTTCTCTATGACTTTCCCTGAATTTCTCCAACTATATCTAGGGAACTAAATTCTTGACTTTCATTTATCAGGACAAAAGGCTAACATGTGCAAAACACTTAGACCAATGCCTTGGGCAATAGTAAATGCTCAGCAAATGCTATTTATCAAATTGCTTTTAGCATATTAATCATTACCATCAAAGAGCTTGTTTCTCTGTTTCAGTGATGCCCTTTTTTTTTTTTCTGGTTTCTTCGATGTCGATGGCTATGGCTCCTGTCTTAGTTAGAGTTTTTATTGCTGTGAAGAGACACCATGGCCACAGAAACTCTTACAAAGAAAATCATTTTACTGTGGCTGGCTTACAGTGTCAGAGGCTTAGTCCATTATCACCATGGCAGGCGGCATACATGCTGACTTGGTGCTGGAGAGGTAACTAAGAGTCCTACATCTTGATCTAAAGGCAACAGGAAGTGAACTGTGTCACTGGGTGTAGCTTGAGCATACATGACCTTGAAGCCTGCCCCCACAGTGGCACACTTCCTTCAATAAGGCCACACCTACTCCAGTCAGGCCACACCTACTCCAACAAGGCCACACTTCCAAATAGTGCCACTCCCTCTGGGTTTATGGGGGCCAATCACATTCAAACTATGACAATTGCCTTCTCCTCTTTGCAAGCTTGTTCTCCTTCACTAGACTCTTGCTAGCTAATGGGCACCTTAGAGCACAGGGCTGGACCTTCTACTTTAAAAAAATGTAATGGTTTCATCCAGTGTCCTTACAATACCATGTATGTTGGTCACTTGAAATTTGTGTCTGCAGCCCAGACCTCATGCCCTTCATTGGAAGCTAGTCCTTCTTACTGAAGTCTTGGGATCATGGCTTGGCTCTAGAGACTTGGTGGCTGTGATGATGTTAAGTCATGGTTCTTTACTACATTTCCCCCTCCCTTTGAGTGTGAACTGGACTTAGTGACTTGCTCTTAATGGAAGAATCTGTTACTTGTAACAATGCATTGTTTCCAAGACTGGATGAAGACTCATTTTGGCTTCTCTCTTCTAGATCTGTCAGTCTGGGGGACCAGTGATCATAGTCTACAGATACTCAAGCAACCCTCTGATGAGAATGTGGGTGAGTTCTTGCTCACAGCCGGTGAGGAACTGAGGGTGCAAGAGTGTGGACCCTCACATCCTGAGGTACAGCTCTGTTGGCAATGGCAACAGTCCCCCTTGGTGTGTGGAAGGCAGTCTACTGAGGGCCCCTGTGCTAGAATACACCTTCCCTCGGTGATAGAACAAGTCCCAGGTGGACCATAGGCCTAACTATGCCCAACTTGGAGAACAGATTGAAGAATGAATCCATGGCCGGAGAAAAACTCACTTGTTGTGCATAGCCAGGTCTTGTTGAACACCTGAACTCTTCGGAAACCAACTTCTAAATACTTGATCTTGTTTCCTTCAGGTACTGAATCCAGAGACAAAGGAAGAAGTCAAGAATCTAGACATTCTAAAGATTGTCAAAATGTCCCGACTCTCCACGGGCATCAGTGTGGTAGCTTTGTCCAGGATCTAACTCATTAGGATATCCAGAGCCTGGCATTTGGCTTGGCACTTGCTCAGCTCTGGACCAGGGATGCCTACAGAAACCACCTTGTTGTTTTTCTAAAACATCCATCAATGTGCTTCCCTAAAATATAGTGGATCTAGTGAAAAAGAAACAAAAATTGTTCCTGAATCTAATTTTGCTCTACATGAAATTTTTTGATGACCACGAGAAATAAAATCAATTTACATATAATTAAAAAGAATACTCAAAAATTAACATGAATGAAAATGGATCTACAGGATCCTACCAGCAACATTGTTAACTCTTCTGAGTGTAGAGGTCAGAGAAGAGGTTTCTGCTTCCTGTCTATACTGTCGGAAATCCGTCTCAGACTTTGCATTCTCCCCTAGGACCTAAGCCCAACCAAATCTCCAGGGAAGGGCCATTGTCGCGAGATTACAGCCTGCCTTTCTGTAGTTTTCCTCTGACCCCACCTTGAGACAGCTCCTTCCTCTCCCCAGGACTTTCTGCACACTTTGCTTCCTCTCTCTTATTCCCTAGGCCTCTGGTCCAGGGCAGCCTTCCCTCACATAAACACATCCTGAAATAGTTAGGGTTACTATTGCGGTGACAAAACATCACAACCAAAATCAAGCTGGGGAGGAAAGGGTTTACTTGGCTTATACGCCAGCGCTGTTCATCACCGAAGGAAGTCAGAACAGGAACTCCAACAGGGCAGGAACCTGGAGGCAGGAGCCGATGCAGAGGCCATGGAGGGGTGCTGCTTACTGGCTTGCTCCACATGGCTTGCTCTGCCTGCTTTCTTATAGAACCCAAAACAATCAACCCAGGGGTGGCCCCACTCACAATGGGCTGGGCCCTCCCCATCAATCACTAATTAAGAAAATGCCCGACAGGCTTGCCTACAGCCAGATTTTGTGGAGGCATCTTCTCAGTCAAGGTTCTCTCCCCTCAGATGACAATACTTGTGTCAAGTTGACATAAAACTCTATAGCACATATTGTTTAAGTATATTACCATGTCATCTTCAAGTATTCCGCATATCATCAAAGGGTAAAGTCCCATCATGCTTAAAGTCATTGGAGTCTAATTTGACTTAGGAAATTTTATCCATCAGACTTTTTGTGTATTAATGCACCTGGCAACTGAAGGGGGCATTTCCTGATAGTGTGTGTGATATGGTATGGTGGAAGTGTATTCCCCTTGGGGCAAGAAGACTTGGGTTGCATTTTTAATTTTGCCAATTACCAGCAAAAATCACCTTATGTGAATTATTGAAATGTGTTGGCCCTCAGCTAAACTGAAGATCACAATGGCTGCTTCACTGGGTTTCTGAGAAATTTAGGGCAGATAGTCTGTAAAGACCTTTGAGCACAGTTCCCGATACACAGTAGGAGTTCAAATGGACACCTCTTTCTCTACCGTTGAACCCCTGACAAGCCTGCTGCTGCTCCTTAGAGTTTAGGAAGGAGCTGTTTGACACTGAATGACTTCCGCAGTGGACAAGGGGTGGCTCACACCCGTTGTGCTGGCTAGTCTTAGGTCCACTTAACGCAAGCTAGAGTTCTCTGAACGGAGAGAACCTCAATTGAGAAAAATGTCCCTGTAAGATCCAGCTATAAGGCATTTTCTTAATTAGTGATTGATAGGGGAAGGCCAAACCCACTGTGGGTGGTGCTGATGCTGGGTTGGTGGTCCTGGGTTCTATAAGAAGGCAGGCTAAACCAAGTGTGGTTACCCAAGCCAGTAAGCAGCTCCCCTCCATGGCCTCTGCATCAGCTCCTGCCGCCAGGATCCTGCCCTGACTTCCTTCAATGATGAACAGTGTTGGAAGTGTAAACGCCAAATAAACCCTTTCCTCTCCAACTTGCTTTTTGGTCATGGTGTTTCATCACAGCAGTAGAAACCCTAAGACACCAATCAGCCCATCACTGAGTGAGTGAGGGCATAGCTGAGACAGGAGGATTGGAAGTTCAAGTTCCATCAAAGCTACACAGTGAGTTGAAGAGTCATGTCTGGGATACATCCTCAGACTCTGTTTCAGTGAGAGAGAGAGAGAGAGAGAGAGAGAGAGAGAGAGAGAGAGAGAGAGAGAGAGAGAGAATGCATAGTTGGGGACAAACTATGGCAGATGCTAAAGAGCATTCTGGCATTTAACATTGCCCATAATGAGTGCTATTACAACACAGTATTTCAGATACTGTGTAACAAAACACCCCTGAGCTTGGTGGTATAGAGCAATGATCATTCCGTTCATGTGCCTAGATTATTTGGGCCAGGTGTTGAGAATGCCAGCCACGTTGATAGAGTATGATGTCTGGGGGATCAGTGAGATTCAACTGGGCAATATGATTGGAAGCTTGATGACAGATCACAGAAGACAGCTATCCAAAGAAGGAAGGGAGAGATGAAAGAAAAGAACCAAAATGATTAAAGCAAGAAAGAAAAAGGAGCTGAATAAAGGCATCAGTGGGTGAGTACCACTTCAAGAACTGTCAGGTGGTGTGGGGAGTGCCGTTTGAGGACAAGGAAATACCGGAAATTCAACTCATTTAGGGGAAAGATAAATTGACTCGGGGGCATGTTGAGCTTGAGTTACTTAAAGGTCATCCAGTGAAAGGTCATCCAATAGAGAGTTGGAGTTATACATTAGGAGCTCAAGAAAGTAGTCCTGAGTCTGGTGGTACTGGTTGGTGTCATGAGATTGAATGAAATTGTTCAGGAGGAATATTTAGAGAAGCGACATTAAGTTGACCCTCCAAGGTTACTAACACTTGGAAGTTAACAAAGGTGGAGCTGACATCAAAACATGTTACACGAATCTTAAAATGTCTTATTAATAAAAAGAAACCTGGAGCTGGGTATTAGGGTGAATGCTGGAAGATCAGAGAAGCAGAACAGGCCACAGTCACCTCACCTTGCCAATTCCTCAGCTGATCCTGTTTCCTCAGACTGGATGCCTCTCAGCTGAACTGTGCTGCTCAAAAGCCTAAAAGCTTAACCAGGTCTAGTTCTTCGTTCTCATGCCTTAAATACATATCTGTTTCCTGCCATCACTTCCTAGGATTAAAGGCGTGTGTCACCATGCCTGGCTGTTTCCAGTGTGGCCTTGAACTCACAGAGATCCAGACAGATCTCTGCCTCTGGAATGCTAGGATTAAAGATGTGTGCGCCATCATTTTCTGGCCTCTGTGTCTGTCTAGTGGCTGTTCTGTTCTCTGACCCTAGATAAGTTTATTAGGGTGCACAATATTTTGGGGAACACAGTATCACCACAAAAACACATAGAGAAATGTTTAGAAAAGGGAGACAGGAAGAAACTGATTTTGAAAAGGTCAGAAGAAAAACCAAATTCAACACAGAAAACATGCATGCAATAGAGGAGACAAGAGCAGTTAGGTCCCCTTAGCATCAGCTGCTGGGAGTAGGGTCTCTTCCCCAACTGGACAGGCTAGTCCTGGGAGGAAAAGGAATAAAATTCAAGACAGGGACTATGGCCTTTGAAAGGCCTGTGATAGGTAATAAGTTACCAAAACAGAGATGGACAAAGACCAAGAAAGATGCACCATGACTCAAGCTGGTGATTCGATGAGGCTGGTCTCAGAAATAAGATAAGAACACATTTATCAGGCAGATGTTGGGGTAAGAGGGAACACAAGTAAACTGATGTCAGAGTTGTTTACATATGCTGTTCTCCTAAAAACTAGAACAGAGTCAACAGGTAGGAATTGAATGAACGAAGCTTTGAGGGAGCCATCTTTTTATATTTAAGTCATTTTGTTACATGTTGAGTTACTCGGGGCAATTTGAATTGGATGACTGTAAATCCTTCTGAAGGTAGCTGAGGTAAGATGGAAAAGATTTCCAGAGAACATTAATGCATCTCATGAAATGGGAAGGTTCAGTCATCAGATCATGATACACAACTGAGCACCAGGTAAACCGAAAATAGTGCCGGGCATAGCAGGGTTCTCTCTCTAATACATCCCCAGTTCCCCTTTCTCTGGGAGTTAGCTTCATTCCCACGACTAGACCATGGCCTTACCAGCAGCATCGAAGTTCTATATGGTAAGCTTTTACCACCATTAGAGGTACTAATCTTAAAAATGTCCCATGAACAAAGAACAAAGTACCCACCTCTTGGTAAAGAGTGATACAGAACTGCCTCTCCGGAGTCGGGCAGTTGGGAAGCAGCACTTTCTATAAAAATGGAGAATGAAAAGCCAGGCTGACAAAGCCGTGGGTGTTGAGCTTGCCCATCCAGCTTTTAAGAGAAATTATTATTTTCAGAAAGCCCAGGTTTCCCTCTGCCATGGAGACTTATTAATAGGGTGACTGGTTGTCCGTCCCCATTTGTCTGGGTAGTCCCATTTACACACATTTCCCCAGCACAGTTATTAATAGCCTCCTTTCACTTTCAGAAATGTCCTGAATTGGAAGATAAATTATACAGACATCTTATTTATTGGTTGTGTGACTCTGGATTGGCCCAAGTACTCGACTTTAAAGGATGGTTGTAATGGCAGGTTGTAACCCCTTGAGATAGGCTATTCTTCAAGGGGCACTTGTGTACTCAAAATATAACAGGCATTCAATAAATGTTGACTCAAGAATGAAATGCTATACAAAGCTCTTCTCTCCCAACCTGCTTTATAAAGTTATATTTGTCGCATGCTTCCAGCTCTGAACAATATTACAAACAGAGCACATTAAAGTAATGGGCTCCACAGAACCTCAGAATCTCAGAGCTAGAATGAAATCTCTTCAGTCTGACCCCCTTTCAATTATATGGGGAACCCGTGGCTATAGCCTAGCACACAAATCTACTTCATTTCCTGACTATTGGACATTCTGGAGCTGGCTACTAGCAGACATTCAACAAACGTTTGATTCAGTTTTCAGTTCCTGCTTTTCTTCAGCCTCATTTGCAGCATAACCTGACTCCCAGAATCCCCACATGCTCAATGGGGCAGCCACAGAGACTCTGTGTTAGAATGTCTTTTCCCAGGTTGAGGGTGAGGCTCAATGCCGAAGCTCACGCTTAGCAAAACAGAGGTCCTGGGTTTGATCCTCCACACTACACACAGAGTCAGAGGCCATATTGTCTAGTATAGCATCGTGTGTACTCCTCTTCGACTACGATTTTCTTCTCACATCTCATGGGGTTCCCTGATCCTTTGTTGCTCTGGCCATTTCTGGGTACAGTCAGTCTGTCCAAAGACCTCTAAGACACTGTTCCAAGACCTCTTTTGACCAAGGCTTATTTTTGTTAAAAAGTGGAAATCTCACAAGATACAGGAAATTAATTAGATTTCTATTATTATCAAGCCAGGATTGTTCAGACTTTTTTTTTTTTTTTTTTAGCCATGCCACACTACCGACTCCTATGTAGTTTCCTACTAATTATTTTTAATTAGATACAGGCTTGCGTTTGAAGTCTGGTTGGAAATACAAGCGATTTCCTGCATATATTTCTACCAGGCCAATCCTCCTATATCACTTCTTATTCGATTTGGTCTGCTTAGCTTCCAAGCCTTCCGTGTGTCTTTACATCATTGACTTGACATCTAGAGTCTTCTCTGACTCCCCACCTTGTCCTTGTCTTGACATCTAGTGCGTAGTGAAGACCTGAAAGAAAGTTGTGGAGGTTGAGGTAGGATGATTGTGAGTTTGAGGCAGACCTGTCTTTAACAGACAAACAGAAAACGGAAGAAGAAAGAAAGGGAATAAATCATTAAATACGTAGCAGCGCCCCTTTACAGAAATGGTTCTACAGATGAAGAAGCCTGATAAAGAGCGAGTAACTTTACAGAGGCGCGCACTGCACTGAAAAGAGCCGGGCGGTGGTGGCGCACGCCTTTAATCCCAGCACTCGGGAGGCAGAGGCAGGCGGATCTCTGTGAGTTCGAGGCCAGCCTGGTCTACCAAGTGAGTTCCAGGAAAGGCGCAAAGCTACACAGAGAAACCCTGTCTCGAAAAAAAAAAAAAAAAAAAAAAAGAGAGAGTTTTACAACAGTCGAGGCTGTTCCTCCACGAATGAGCTGCGTCCTGAGATATTTCCTGATCATGGGTAGTGTAGACAGACAGGATAACCATCTGTGCAGGATGTTTGACTGGGAATTCCTATGTTGGGTGTGACTTTAGATTACATTATGTCTGAAAATATTTCCATCTACTGGATTCCATGGACACAACACATGTACTATTAATAATCGCATTGAGATTGTTTTTTAATATCCTGTAGCTGAAAGGATATTACACATTTTCTTCACTAGAAACATGAATAAAAATACATGTATGTGTTCTAGCTATAATAAAATTACACATATTATGGTGTTTCAGTAGAGTGTTTTGGAAAATTTAAACCATACTAGTTTCCAGATATTTCTCGTTAAAAACAGAGATTGAATTTTATTTAAAAGAAAGTAAAGGCTTGGACAGCACCTTATTAATAGTCAGAATCATTGATTATAGACACTTATTGGTAACCATTCAAACTATCTTGTTTCTCACAGGGCTTTTCAAATGTATCTTTATTCCCATTGATGAATATCTACCCGTTCACCCATGTATATTATGAACCTTGTCAAGTAGCCAGTAATTGCGAGTGAGCTTATACAATTATAGCCACCTAATCTAAAACTTCATTTTACAATATAAGAAACTCCTTTGAAGTAAGAAAGGAAACAGAGAACTTGGAGAGCCCTACTCAGGAGAGAGTCACACTCTGCTGTTCTGTTCTGTGTGCACTAACACGGAGCTCAAGTTTTCCAGCCAAAGACACGTTTCACTAAACGAAACATTTAGTTTCCTACTGGATCATTAGGGTGGCCCGGCGTTCTCCGAGAGACAACAATGGATTCCTACACCATCACTTAGAAAAAGACATTCAAGTAAATTTCAGGTAGGGATAAAGGAGGTAAGGATAATATTCAAATTGAAGGATATAGTGAATGGCTTTCCTAAATCTCATCACTAGGGGTAATATAAGAAAAGCACTTGCAGATTTACTTAGTGTTCCCTGTTTTTAAATTAAGTATATAGCTGTTCTGCCCAGAGAATTCTAATTAGCTGAATTTGAAAGGTGATGGTTCAGTGTGTTTCATGAAATAATACCACTGTGCTGATTTCTTAAATTTCGCAGTGTAAAGTGCCTCTAATCCAACTCTGAACTTGAGTTTTGTATTTTTCTCAGTGGCATCTTGCTGGCTCATGCCAGTTTGACACGGAGAAGTGGAATTGACTGAGGGGAAGCACACAAAAGGACTCTCCGTGGCGGAGTCTCCTCAGAATGCCAGGAGTGCTCAATAGAACGCCTTTCCCCACCATGACGCTCAACAAGGGTTTATGAACATCTCTTTAACCTTAGGGGGATATTTTCTTTTCGTAAAAGACTGAAAACTCAAGGAACCTCTCCAGAATTACTTGGAGTCTTCTTTTTTCTTCCTGTTGATCTTTTCCTCACTGGGACCACCCTAATTAGCTCATACTCTCAGAAGGGGAATTTCATTTTCTCAAACTAGCAGGCAACAGAATTTCATTGTAAGGCTGAGGCAAAGCATTGTGAATGTGTGGTTGGGGTGTGTGTGTCTGTATATGAGTTGTGGTTATAAGGCTTGTAGATTCTGATGATAAAAGTTATTCTATAATGAGTAGCATGTGGTTTCAGACATTAGCAGCCATATAAACTAGCAGCCATAAGCCAGTGTGTGTGTGTGTGTGTGTGTGTGTGTGTGTGTGTGTGTGTGTGTGTGTATTTCTAAACCCAACAATGCATTAATACAGTGCTGTTGGGTAACTCTGATGACTTAGCGTGGGTGACAGTCCCACCACAGGCCCTCTGCATGTCTCTAGGGTTCATCCCAACACTTCTATTATGCCATGGAAGCACACTAAAGGTGTTTCACTGTGTTTTGTCTTGCCTTGGTATGATATCTTACAAGCTGCTTTTCATCTGCAGGTGTGTTAAGGATAAATTAGGCAAATGAGGGACTTGACATCCCATAAGAGAACAGCTAAGCCACATATGATGACTGAGCAAGAATGCGTCTATAGTGTTCGCTCTGGAAAGTAAAGGGGGCTTTAGTAGACTGCAGGTTGCCTTAACCTTGGCTGTGCCCTCTGTGTCTAATTTGGAAGAAACAGGCTGGAGGATTTCTGCCTTGCATGGTTTCTTAATGGAAGTTTTCTTTCACGAGAAGAAAGGATTACAGCTTGTGAACATAAGCTAGGAAAGGTTACGAGCCACTGATGTTTAACTTACTGTAAAGGTTAAGACCTTTATACCTGGTTTAGAGTCAGCAAACTTGGAAAGAGCAGACAATCTTGGCCTTTGTACACATTAATTCTTCCCCGGCTGAAATTCCGGCAGTGCTTTTGAATGAGATGTTTCTCTCCCACTGATGGCGATCACTCCTTGCCTTGTCTGGAAGCCAGCCGGCTTCAGCTCCTGCTTCTTCTACTGTCAGAGACCCATCTGCCCTTAGGAGACTAAACTACTCACCATTTCCTTGTGCGGACCCAAGCATTCTCTGCTCGGACGGACCCTCTAATCCCGACACCTCTTCTGCCTCTCCTGCTCACCCTCCTTGTAAAAGGTGGATATTCTCCAAAGCCGAGAGTTCAAATTTACACTTCCAATGTAGCACACACAGCATTGCAGTAGAGACACAGTAGTTTTTGTCTTTGTTTTTTGTTTTTTTGTTTTTATTGTACTGTGGTTAGCAGATGGATCGGAACACTCATTCATAAAACACACACACACATATCTTTACTTTTAGTTGTGTGAGCTTACTTCTCTAGTAATATATCACACATGTAACAATTGTACAAATCATAAATAGCAAAATTAAAAGTCATTGTTATTTAAAAGTCTGTTAGTTTGGTCTGTACCCAGACACACAATCTTGCACAGCCCCCAGAGCAGTGGTTCTCAACCTGTGGGCCGTGACACCTTTAGGGTCGAATGGCCCTTACACGGGAGTGGCCTAAAACCATAAGAAAACACAGATATTTGGATTACAATTCATAACAGTAGCAAAATTACAATTATGAAGTAGCAATGAGAACAGTTTTATGGTTGGGGGTCACCACAAGACGAGGAACTGTGTTAAAGGGTTGGAGCTCTAGAAAGGTTGAGAACCACTGTGCTGGAGGGTTTGTACTTCACTTCAGAGATGTCTGTCCTGTGGATCCAGCATTGGAAATTGTCTTCTGACTAACGTGCATTCTACAAAGACTCCCTATGGAAGTTCCCATAGTGTCCTGGACACAGAGATAACCTTCATGATGCCTGCTTTGAATGCACTGATGACCTTCTACCTCTTCATCTTTTCTCACATCACAGCTCTTCTCAAAAGTGTTTCCTAGTCTTCCTTTGCATCTGGCCAGCTCCTTCCTGTCATTCAAGACCAGGACCTGCTCCTTTATCTCCCCAGAAACTTACCCCTATTCCCCAAGTTTCCTGTTCTTTTTTTCATCTGTAGAAACGATCGCCTTTGCTTTTGACTTGCCCTGTCTCTGTCATTGTCTAGTGACATCTTTTCAAGCATATGTCTCCCCAGATAGACTGCAAGTTCTTCTTTACTTTCTTGCCTTTAACATAATACCTCACTCTTGGTATATTAACACAAAAGTGATGCTGTAAATGCTCACTGAGCAGATGACAGAGTTATCCATCCACATAGCCATTCTTTTGACTCAGAAGTGTTATCAGCACATTTAGTGTTTTGTGTTTTCACAGATAATCAAGAACAGCTCTTCTTCTTCCAGAGCACCCAAAGATCTCCTATTTCATAGTGACCCAGTTTGCAAAATCTTTTGCCATTTTTTTTGAGAGAATTAGAAAATGCAATGTAAAGCCAATCTCTTTGGCATGCACATAAAATCCCAGAGCTATGGTTGCAGAATTGTTGGTCTTTTGGCTCTCTCAAACATAATCATGCATATTTTAGACCATCCTGACAGATCAAATCAGCACTTTGGAGCCTGACCAAAGAATGAATGTACCTGGTTTGTTTTAAAACAATTGCTTATGCATTCAGCGTTCTTAGGGTCTGGTTAAGATCTACATGCTGAAGTTCTAGGAGCCCCATTCTTTCGCAGGACTCGTGTGTTTTCTTTGGGTGGTTTCATGAAGTTCAGATCTCAACATATGTTATGTACGGGTTAGGAATCCAAGAGCCTGGGTGTTGGCAGCCAAACAAAAAGAGGTCGGGTTCATGTAAAGAATACTTGAAGAAAGTCTTCAACATGACTGAGCACTGATTACATGACCTTGACTAATACGTTCTGGGTTTAATATAGCCATTCTTTTCCAACTCTGGCTCATGCCCATCTAGAGCAAAAGGGGAAGCATTTTTCAATTTAGTAAAGAGGATTTTGGCTGCTTAGAGTCCACAAAGTATTAACATTTTGTCTTCCCGTTACAAAAGTCTATGGTTTTTCTCATCAAAAACTCACGAGCATTTCTGATTCTGTGTTATGGTGCTTAATAAGTGTTGATTTAGTGACTTGGAGTGGAAAATGAACGTGTTTATTGAAGGAGGGAGATTGGTGTTCCACCAAATATCCCATTTCCCGCTCAGCATCTATCCTGGTGGAGCTTATTAATCTGTTCCATCTGTTTTTCAAAGCATCTGAAGAATTGTTCGTTTACTTTGTCCTTCCAATAACCTTGAAAGGTAGGCCGAGCAGGTCTTATTCATGATAAACAGGTGGGTCCAGATAGGCTTACAGGTTTCTGGCCTTAACCTTGGAGACTCTGTCACTAAGAGTCATGTCTGAGTGCTTGAGAGCAATGAATGGTTGTTAGATAAACAGAGTGACTTAGGGTTTCTCACACTCTTGGTACCTTGGGCTAGATGACTGTTGCAAAGGTTTGTTCTCTTCCCTGAAGCATAGTTACAGTCATCTGTGGTGTCTACCACTAGACAACATCAGCCCACCCCATTGTCCCAGTCATGATGGCATTGAAAAGTGTCCCTGGGGACTCACATCCCCCCTTACCCAAAAATCACCGAGTTAAGTGGAAACAAGGATGTCTAACATCTTTTAATGTCCAACAAAACACAGAGGCATCCAAAGAACCCTCGCTCACGATTTGATTTCTTATTTTGGCCACCAACATTTATTAAGCTCTTCCTGTGTACTAAGTATAGTAAAGAACTGATAGAAGATAAAGCTAAACAGAGCACCATCCATCTCAGAGGCATTTACTTACAGTCGGTGACAAAGAAAAGAAGTGTGTGGACAATGATGGAAGACATTCATCGGTGTCCTACTGCATTACTAAGGTTCCATATTCTGGGGCTACCCAAAATGAAAAGGCATGCAGGAAAAGAAAAATCATGACCATCTTTCCTAGGTACAAGACCTTTTCAAACTAGCTGAGGAGTAGGGGATGGGAGATAAGAGCTCGGGGGGAGGGGCGGGGGGCAGGGGGGGGGGGGGAAGATTAACTGACAAAATTAAATGTGGCTCCTTCTAGAAAGGTGTGTTAGACTTGGTGAGCTGACTCAGTTGGTACAAGTACTTGCCAGCCAGCCTGACCATCTTGGTTCAAACACCGGGACTGACGAGGTAAAGGGGGTAATGAATAAATGTAACACAAAGGTAGGATGTCATGTTGAATGTGATTCCAGAAACTGGCACAAAAGTAATTTCTGTAGCAGAGTTAAGTAAATAGAAAGCCCCAGACACAGAGAAGTGGGCTTTGGTGGACGGAACTACACACCTGAAGAGCACAGTCTAGGAGGATTTCTTAAACTCACAGTGGCTTTCCAGACCACCACTACCTTTCCAGTTCAGATGACTTAAGTGGACCAGCTATCCGGCATTACAGTTGTCCTCTACTGGCTTTAACATTTATTTGTTTATTTATTTCTTTGTTTATTTATATTTGGTTTGTTTTTGAGACAGAATTTCTCTGTGTAGCTCTGCTTGTTCTGGAATTCACTCAGAAATCACCACTAATCCAATGGGAACTATCTAGTACAATACTCCAACAATCTAAAGAGGGACTCTTGTGGTTAATTTCATTGATAAATTGATTTGTAATATTATTTTATAGCTAACAGTATATTACGACCATTTTTTCCATTTTGATCAATTTATATATGCAACATCTTTTTTTTTTCAAGACAGGGTTTCTCTGTGTAGCTTTGCACCTTTCCTGGAGCTCACTTGGTAGCCCAGGCTGGCCTCGAACTCACAGAGATTCGCCTGGCTCTGCCTCCCGAGTGCTGGGATTAAAGGCATGAGCCACCAACGCCCGGCGCAACATCTTACTTAATGACATTACACCACTCTCCCATTATTGGTCTTCTGTAGTTTTTAAACTTGGGTCACAACCAAGCTACATTTTTCCTCAGTGTTTCCTCAGAGTAATTACTAAATAGCATTCAATATTCTCATCCTCAAGAACTCCTCCTCTTATTGTTACCTCCCTAGCTCCATATTTTGAAAGACACAATCTACCAAACTACATTTGATATGAGCAACAAAAAAAAAAACCCTGTTTTTACCACTTTTTAAAATTAATCATCTCAGATCATTGCTAATCAAAATGTTGGATCAGCTGGGGATATGTAACAGGGCATTTACTGCAGTAAGACAATATAATCCCAGTCTAAAGCAAAGTCCCTTGACGTAAGTGCAAGGCTGCTCAGCCTTTATCTCAGAGAGCCACGCTCTTCTGGAAGGATTCTGCAGTAATTGCAATTGGCCCACAGATGTTCTTTCCACCTTGGTGACTTGCTCCATGTCAGGGCTCCAGGGGACGAATACTTGAAGTTGATGACTTGCTTGGGGAGGGATGGGAGTGGGGGTGGGGTGGGCACAGGAAAAGATACAGGCACGATTGCTTGAATATATCAAATGTTTGCTTTGTTTTGGGTGGACCTCATGGTTGGGTTTTACACAACCACTTCTTAAATGTGAAAACACCTTGTGTCAGGGATAATTTGCTGGAGAACAGGGTTTTTAATCTGATGTGGTTTAAAAAAAATAAATAAAAAGCAAATAAAATAAAAGCAAGCAGAGCAGATCCTTTCCAACAGTCTGCGTGTAAGGGTTGCCAAGCGCAGAGAGTGAGTCCTGAAGTCTTCCAGACATGTGTGTTGATGGACCAAACCTGCTCTTGCGCTTGCCAGTGAGTGACGGCTGCCTGACCATCTGCGAGGAGCTGAGAAGGGAGCTTATTTCCAAAGCCAACCTCCCTTTTCCAATGCCGCTTGTTCGTTAGTTAGCTACATTTCTTTGTTGAATGGTGCGGCGTCCAGAATAGCTCTTTGGATCCAAACACCAGGGAAAAGAACTTCAGCGCTTGCTTGGACATTCTAAATTTAGCTCATTTTTTTTTTTTTTTTTCTGGGTTCTTGGCTGCCAGTGGGTCAAATGGTTTGGATCTTGCAGCAAGGTTTTGGTGACCAAGCTCCCAGGCAGGCTCCTCTGTGTAGCATTTTGACTTCAGACAGACAGGCGGGCGGGCGGGCGGGCGCAGAGGTGGTGCACTTAGGCATGGTAGTCGGGATTGGAGGCTTCCCGGGGCTGTTCCAGAAGTCACTGAAGGCAGGATAGTTTCAGTGTAGGTCTTATACATGGTGCTGAGAGCCAGACACTACCATTGAGGAGTTGGGGGTGGAGCAGCCTAAACTGGAGCCTTTTCATCATGCCTGATGACTCAGAGTCTCTGCCGGGCCAAGGGCACGGTCTATCTAGAATACAGATACGAATGTAACATTTTGGGAAACACTTGCGATTGCTTTTTCTTAGAGAGTAAAAATCAGCTTCGTGTGGGCTCACTCCGGTTGAAAAGGGAGCTGGCTCGGCTCTTGAAATGCTGAGAGAGTGTCACGTGGGCAGGCAACCCAGGCATCTGAACACAACAAGCTTATCCTTATCGTGTGGCTGACCTCTGCCAAAGTGCTGGGACGCCTCTTGGAGCAAGAAGCTGCCTAAGACAGCGAGCCTCCGGGCTCTGCCTTCATCTGGGTTCCACAATGGCCTTCTATTTGGTTAAAATGTTCATTGCAAAAAGAAAATGATGGAAGAATGAAAATAAACAGCAACAACCATAAAAGTTTTAAATCACTGTTAGGAAATCTCATCGAAGTATGCAGAGAAAGAAACGAAAGCCTAAGACCCTTGAAAAATCCCCACAAGATTGAGAACCATAAGCCTGAGGACCACAGCTGGATCTAGGACACACATCACACGTCGCCCTGCGTGCGCACAAACTTGTTACACACCTCCATTCCCTCCGTAAGCCACGCTTCCTTCCCCTGGCCCCAGAGACTCTCCATCTCCATTTCCCTATTTCTTACTCTCTTTCTTTTTTCTTCTCCATCTTTACTCTCTTCCTCTCCATCCCTTCTTCTTCTCTCTTTTGATTATTTTTTCTTCTTCCTAGTTTTAATTGGTAAAGCCAGAAAACACTTTAGTTATTGTGTTATTTTTCTTTTTTCTTTCTTTGTTTCTTTTTGAGACAAACTCTCATTATGTGGCTCTGGCTGGCTCCACACTAACTAAAGAGACCATTATGTGACAGTTTTATAAATGAAGATTTGGCCATTTGGCCTATCTTAGTGCCAGTTCATCATGATTTGATTTTTTTTTTTTTTTTAAGAAGGATTTGAGCATTAAGGATGTTATGAGCTCAGATACTTCTCATTGATTTCATTTGGAAGCATCTTAGGTGAGATGGCTGGGTTGAGGTTGTCTTGTAATAAATATAATTGAGCTTCAAGACTTGAGTGTCACACACACACACACACACACACACACACACACACACACACACACACACCTCTTCTTTTTTTAAGACTTTGGCAGACTGCCAGCTCAGAATCCCTATTATAATTTCATCCAGAGGGCATTACCTAGAGACTTGCGTACAAATGCAGCCTGAAAACCTGCCCTTCCTAATGATGAGTGATCAAGAGAAAATGACAAGGTAGCCCCGTTGGAGGCTACGCTAAGCACTCTGCTGGGCCCAAGCCAAGCAAGAGCCTTTAAGAAATAGTTCCCATGGCATTTCTGGCCTGAACAGACACAGTTATATAAGTCATGGGAAAAATGCCTCTTCTCATGAAATGTTCTGGCTGAGCTCACAGATCTGAAGCTGTCATTCTCAAATCTGGAATAGCCAGGGTGTTGCCAGCCCCGCATCTGCACCGGGGTCAATGGGCAGCCCTGCCTTTCTAGACTGTTCTGGCAGTTAACACCATGCCAGGTGGTATTTTTCGACTCCTTCTCTTCCATCCTCCAGTCTGAAAACACCACTTCCCGTGGTGCGTGCGTTTGGTTGTTTCTGTTTGGTTTGGTTTGGATTCTTCTTACCCTTGGCAGTTTGTGTTTCCCCCGAATTTGTAGGTTGAGGCTGTAATTCTCGATGTATTTAGAAATAAGACCTTTAAGGAGGTAACTAAGGGGATGGAGAGGTGGTTCAGCAGTTAAGAATAGGTACTGTTTTTGCAGGAGACACAGAATGCAGTTTCCCATGTCGAATGACTCACAGCTGGCTGTTACTCCATCTACAATGGGTCTGGCACCTTCTTCTGGCCTGCGTGGGCACCTGCGCGCACACGTTGGTTTGACTATATTTACCAAAGTGGATATTTTTGTTCAATGTGTTCAGAATTAACCATTTTAACTGTGGGATGGATAAAGATTAAAAGGCAACATTGTGGCCAGATCTGACGAATATTCTTAGAGGACACAGGACTAAGGATTCAAGGAAATATCACTAGAGTTACCGAAGAAAGAACTGCATGAAGGAGCTGTCTGTGGATAGGATTGAGACAACGGGTAAGAATGTAGGCCATATTGCCAGAGCATAGACTAGCACAAAAAGACAATAGCAACCCTCTGTGGTTTCTATGACAACATCATTTAACTTGGTACGGTATGAAGCCCTTGCACTTCAGGATGAAGAACAAAAATGTTTTTCTGACCATCATATATTATGTTGTTTGCTTAGCATGCATTCTCCATGAGACACTGAAAACATTTTTTTCTATTCAACATGGCTAATGAAGATGGTATATACCTAGTACAAAACAGTCCTTTTGTTGTTTTATGTTTTTAAAGTTCATATAAATATGTTAATATGGGCAATACAATACAAAATGGCAGCTTATCTTGTGTATTAGTTCATTTTTTCTTCACTTTTAGAATCCCCAAAGAGTACTCATATTTCTGTCTGGAACACTGAAAACATTTCTTATTCCCAGGTCTCATAACTCACAGGCTTAATTAGCACCCGTATACAGACAGCTCTCAGATTTATAACTTCGGTCTAGACTTCTCCTTTCAGTTATTAGACCTGTGGATTTATTTGCCTACTTAGGTATGTTAAAGACAACTCACCATCAATATGCCATAAATCAAAATCATGGAAGGAAGGCATGGAGAGGAGTTTCCCAATGTTGTATTTATCATAGCACATGACCAAAAGCCTCCCATTTTTATCCTTTTTGCTTTGTGTTGGATCCATCACCAGGTTATATTGATTTTACAGTCAGACAGTTCTTGAATCCTCCATCATCGTTTCTCCCAGCACCCTCTTCAAGCTATCACGATTTCTTCTCTGAACTACTATTTAAAAACCCACAGTGATCTATCAACATCTACTCTTTTTCTTCATCAGGCCATTCCCTAGACCATAGCCAGAATTAGAATTTTGAAGTTTGAGTTTAGAATATCTCAGTGGTTTCCTGATATACTTGGGACAAAAAATAAAATGCTTTCCCATGCCAGATCAATCCAAATGCATGCTACAGAAGGCTTAACTGAAATAACTTCTTGAAGAAACGATTGCCTAGGTGGGAGAAGATACAAGAATACCATCAACAAGGTAAGATGGACCAGGCGCTGGAGACCAGTGGTGAAGTTCCTTTCCCAACCCCAGATGGGAAGAGGGTAGGAGAGTTGCTGGGATGGTGGGAAAAGAAAGGGACATCCCAATCAGTGACCACTGCTAGAGCCACTGTCCAGCAGGAAGAAGTGCCTGGATTGCTGTTCTCTCCTACTTTTAGACCCCCTCTTGGTTCCTCCCACTGACTAAAAAAAGCTGAAAGCCAAGGGCAGAGGAACCGAGTGATTTATCACAGGCACGAGCCTTCCAGAACAAAAGACAGAGAGGAGGACTCTGAACCAAGTATCTATACAGTGCAAACTCACTTTCTAGATAATACTAGGGATATGATGTTACGGTCTAAGTCACCTAGGTTAATTTTTATAATCTGCTCTGGGATAATGCTCTTGCACACTGTAAAGATTTGTCACTCTAATTGGTTTAATAAAACACTGATTGGCCAGTAGCCAGGCAGGAAGTGTAGGCAGGGCGACCAAACTAAGAATGATGGGAAGAGGAAGGGCAGAGTCAGGAGTCACCAGCCAGACACAGAGGAAGCACGATGGGAATGTCAAACTGAGAAAAGGTACCAAGCCATGTGGCTAAACATGGATAAGAATTATGATTAAGTGTAAGAGCTAGTCAGTAATAAGCGTGAGCTAATGGCCGAGCAATTATAATTAATATAAGCTTCTGTGTGGTAATTTGGGAAGCAGCTGCTGGGTATTTGGGAGTTGTTGGCGGAACAGAAACTTCCGCCCACAAAATCTTATTAGTGAAAAGTCCTTAATTAATTCTCACCCCCCTCAGCTGTTTGTTGAATAGAGTTACTGAGTTGTTCAGGATAAGAGAGATCCTTCACTATCTATACATGTGTGGATGCACATGAACTACATTTATAACTAAAGCAATAGTTTTGATTGGCTCAAAAGGTAACTAATTTGGTTACATTTATTGGACTGGGCTTCCAAATCTGGGTAGTTTGTAAAAACAACAACAACAACAACAACAAAAAAAAAAAGATTAAATTTTTTTCACAGTCCTGGAGACTGGAAAGTCCAAGATTAGGAGAGTGGCAGGTTTAATTTTCTGGTCATTATTTTTTTCTGCTTTTAAAACAGTGCTCACTCAGCTCTTACACATCACCTAAACCTCTCGTGTTGAAGGGACTGCATTATTGAGAGGCAATGGTGCTTGGAGGTGGTAGAGATCGTTGGAAGGAAGTTGGGTCACTGGGAATGCACATTTGACAGAGCTGTTGAGACACATCTCCTTACCTCCCCCTCTCTTTGCTTCCCGGCTGCTGTGATGCGGGCTGCTTCGCTCTGTCATATGCTCTCCACCATGTTGACCATCTACCTCACCACAGGTCCAAGCAAGGGAGCCGCTCACAAGGACCAGAGCCCCTGTAGCCATGAGCCAAAAAAACAAAAACAAAAACAAAAACCTTTAAGCTGGTTACCTTAGGTATCTTGGCACAGCCATGGAGAGCTGAGGAGGAAGGACCCTTGTTGCCCTCCCTCTTGACTGAGGCAGCCCCTCTGAGGAGAAGGCCCCAGGATGAGTGAGGGAGCTTTATAGGAGCCTTCAGTCCACTCCCAGGAAGAGCCTTTGTTACCCAAATGTCTTAGGAAAGGCCCATTTCTTACTTCCCACCAAGGTTTAAACTGGAATTTTGGAAGGCCGTGCTCGAACAACAGTAGCCAATGGTAAGTGCTTGGCTTTCTTGTGCTTCTGTAGATGTAACCAATCGTATTATTAAAATAAGAAACACAGAGCCAAGGTAAAAGAGAAAAGCCGAGAGGTCAGAGCTCAGAGATAAAATCTTACCTCCTGCAGTGCTCCTAGCTTCCCCGAGAGAGGGAGGTACTTCCTGTGTCCCTGTTTAAATAATCTTTCTGTTCTGCCTTCTCATTGGTTGTAAACCCAACCAAATGACTGCCTCATCACTGCCTGTAAGTACCGCCCTCCAGGTCTTAAAGGCGTATGTCTCCAATACTGGCTGTATCCCTGAACACACAGAGATCTACCTAGCTCTTCTAACCACCCACGCTCTTACTATGGCTCTAATAGCTCTGACCCCAGGGCAACTTTATTTATTAACATAAAATTAAAATCGCATTTCAGTACAAATAAAATATCACCACATGCTTCGCTTAGTCAGGGTCCTGGAGAATGAGCCTGGCTTAAAGCAGAAGGCAATGATAACATGGTTGTGAGAAAAACAAGCAAGAAAAAAAAAAGGGTGAGAAAAAAACCTCCAGGCTGGCCTCACAGACAGTGGCCTATTAATCACTTAATTATCCAGACATGCGCATCCATCTCTGCTTGCTTCCTTGGGTCCGTTTCCCCTGACTGGGTCTTGCCACTCCGACCTTAGACTGTGGCTGTGAGTGCTGGTCTAGCCTTTGTTGTCTGGAAGTCAGGCTTTGTTCTTATTTTTAGAAAGCCTTTGCCGTGTGTGTGTCTCCTGAACTCTTTGAAAATGACACACTTTACAGAAACTCGTCTCACGTTTTAGAGCTTGTGATGTGTCCTATGCAGCTGTGGTGGATGGGAGATGGCGCTGTGGACCGCAGCAGCCGCCAGCTAGTATAAAGATGCGAACTCCTTGACTTTCCATTTTAACCTACTCTTAGATGTTCACATTTTCCATTATTAAATTGGAAGGCTTCTGGTGTTTATTTTTTGCTTGCTTCCTTAGACTGTTTTTTTTTCTTCCCTCTTACAATAACAAAGTCACCCCGTCTGTGGGTAGATCTGTGGAAAGTAACAACACAGGCAGCTGGCGTGACTGTCACAAGTGTCCAGGGCAAACCTGTGGTTAGGGAGGCATCTGTGTTTGATGTGGGCTGGAAATAGGCTGTTTATTTTCCATCTGTAGAGACAGGCATAGCAACAATAGAGATTATTGACTTTAGAAAGCCTGGCTGCACATTAAGTCACAGACTGCTGGATGCATTGAGTTGGGTCTGGGTGAACCCTGGCCAGACCACCTCTGCCAGGGTCGTGGCTCACATTTACTTCAAGCCTTCCTTTAGAAGGAAGCAAAACCATGTCTCATGCAACTGAACCAGATCAAATAGTTCCGAGTGCATACCTCGCTGCCTTTATTTTTGACATCATGAAAATAAGCTAGGTTCAATATTATCTGCCTGAGTAGACTATTCCTTCATGGAACCATTTCCAATACTTACATTGCTCTCTGCCCTAAAATGGATGATGGGGAATAGAGTTGGATGACTCTGGTCCCTGTAGCCTAATGGGGGATTTAAAAAGCTAAAGAGGAATATTAAATAAGAGGTATGTCATGAAAGGGGGGAGTACATGATACAGTGTGGGGTGAGCCATCATTTTCTCTGAAGTAGATGTTTCCAGAAAGAAAGTAGCTTTTTGTCAAACCACACAAGGCAGTCTTATGGAAAATAGGCAGAAAAGACAAGTGGGGCTTGTAGACACAGGCACTGTGAAAGGAAAACCTGAAGGGGGAGAGAGAGACAGAGACAAAGAGACAGAAAGAGAGACAGAGACAGAGACACAGAGAGAGAGACCCCAGGAGTCTCGGGAAGTATATATACTATACAGTAGCCTTGCCCTAACCAGGTCCCATGGAATCCTGTTCATAGAGTCCTGGGGGGGGGGAATAAGAAATGAAAAAGCTGTTACTGGGAGTAAATGAACTCAGCTCTCCTTTCCCAAGTGTACATGGCCTGTGTTATTAGTTGTGTGGTTATACCGATGCCAGTGTATCTGTGATTCTTTAAAGTGAAAATAGAGCATGTTGAGTTGTTCACCATAGTTCTTCACCCACAAGATCATCAGACTGTGGCATCTCTGCTGGGGAATGCTGTGTGTGCAGAGTCCTTACAGGAAAGTGGTCAGTAATGAGACAGCTGGGAGACACAAAGGAGACAGCATCCATGCTGATCGCTGATGGGCAAAACTTATTTAGAATCATTGCCCATGAGACCAAATATAGGTTAGGAGCAAGAGTGGCTGGAGATGGATGGTCCCGAGAGGCAAAGAAGAGTCCCCTTCCCTCTCTCTATCTCTTCTTTTGGGAAACCTGAACAGAAGCTACCATGTCCCAACCCCAATCTGAATTTAAGCTGCCCTTTTCCAGAATCAAAAATGGTTGCTTGTCTTTGGGGAAAGTTCATTTCTGGTTTTGACCTAGTCATCTGTAGAGAACATTGAAAGGAGAGAGCATGGAGGCCACCAAGAAGGAAGAGATGAGTGGGTGAGCCATTGATAGGGCCCTTAAGCAAAGAAGAAATCGGTGGTTCAGAGTAACAAGGCATGTATAGACTAGCTGGACCATGGATCACGGGAGAAGCCCCTAGAGACTTCCGGAATTCACTGCAAGAGGACCAGGTAGAAGCCAGGCCCTTCCAGGAGCATGCAGGTGGGGCACAGGTCTTTGGTAATGAGATGTAACATTAGCAGTCGGTGTATGGTAGAGGCTGACATGCCAGTTATACATAGACCCAGCAAGTCTTCACCTTGCTCCATATCCCTCTTGGAGGAAAAAAAAATCTATGTCACTGGGCCTCTGAGGGAAAGGTATGCTTTAATCTCTGCTGAGCCTGCAGGAAAGAATGTTCCAGACTGTTTGCCATCTTTCCTCTGCATCCAGAAATGACTGAAGTAAGTCAGGCCAGAAATAAAACCATGCCCTTTCCTTCGGTCACCAGGGATTAAACAGATGATGACCCATCACCACCCCCACCCCACCCCGTTCCTGGACCAAATGGAAAGCATCTGACATGGAAAAGGGGGGGAGGTGTCCCATCACAGGATAGTGTGCTCATACATGGGCTACCTCTCAGGCACAGGAGTTATGAGCTGATTTAGTGTTAAAGCACATGTTTTTTTTTAAACTCTTGAGGGAGCCCTCAAGGCTGAAGAGATCCACAGAGTCTGGAACAGTTCTTAAGAGTGCACCCCTCCATGGAGCGTCCATGTCGGTGAGAGCTCACACTGACTTTCTCCACTAAATTTAGTCAATGGGTTGCTATTCAGCGAGCAGGTTGGCAAAGGGATTTAAGGAACACTTAAAAACCGATTTTTATAAGTTCTGCCATCTGTTTCGGAATCATTCAGAACATCTATGTGGAGAAGTGGAAATCTCTCTCAAAAGACCGAGGAGAGACTAGGAGCTGGAGTTGCCTATGTAGCCTGGTCTGTTTGTCCTCTGGGTGTCTGGGGAGTTGCTTGAAACTCTGGTGCGCTCTCCAGCTGTGGTTCTGGTTCCTAGATGAACAATGAAAGTAAAATAGGACCCAGGGTCATTTGTCCTTTGCAGTCCAGTGAGCCCGGACCTCGTAGGTATGTGTGTCTTAGGGACATTAAGAAATACTTGAGCACAGGCAGACAGCAGGGCACAAGGGCCAGCTGCTGTCTCCAGGTGACGTCGGGTCTCCAGCTTCCGATTGGACTTCACTCTGTGTCACCTCGCAGGCTGTTTGATATTTTTTCTCCAACGGTTATGATAATTGCCATTGCTAACTCAGTATTCAGCAGCAAGGCTCTCTCCTCCTAGATCCAGCTAGAAATGACTGCATTGTTCTTGGTGTCCTGACTTTCTGATCTCCTCAGTGGTGCCCAGTGTCGGATGAGAGGCCCCTCTACAGTTCTGGGCACCATTTTATGTATGAGATCTAGGAAGTGATCTGGGGTAGATCCCTCCCCATAACGTCTAACTATTAAAATGTCCTTTCTGTGAGTCATGTTTCTTTTAAACTTTACTTTGAGAGGTTTAGAGTTATGTTTAATGCCCTGGAAAAAAATATCCACAATTTAAAAATAAAGCCTTTGTGCAGAGGGCAAAACTCAGTATCACAGAAATGCCATCCAAGGGTTGGAAAGGATCTGGCTAAAGCCTTTGCAGCACCATAAAAGGCTGTGAACACTCTGGACCATTTCTCAACTAACAGCTTAGACGCATCTAATTGTAAGCAACAGAAATTTACTATGGTTGGCTTAGACAAAACAAAAAGGATAAAGGAAACTGGAGAATGGTAAAGTTATAAAGGCATAGTTCAAAACCCGACTACATAGGAGAGAAAGTTCTAGAGTCAACTTCAGACCCTGGGACATTCAAAGTAGATGCACATTTTTTGTCAACAAGCCTGTAATGACGTCTGAGCGCCACAGTGTTAGCCCTTCTGTCTGCCTTTCATATCTCAGGTTTCTGGAGCCAGATATCTGATGGTCCCACTTTGATCAGTTGTCTATTTTTATGACAGTTATGCTAGTTTTAGAACCCTGGGTTCTCTAAGAAACAGGTGCTAGAGCCGCATTTGGCATGCAAGAGATTTCCTGGGGGAACTAAGATAAAGACAGCGGGGAAAGTAGAGGATACGGGATGCATAGCTAAAGCCATGGGCGTGAGGGAAAGAAGAGGCTGAGTTGGCAGGACCTGACATCACAGCAATCACCTTGGCTAATAACTTGGGCTAAGTCAGTTAGAGTCTGGGTCACACATTATGAAATGCTTGAGCCCTTACAAAAATGAGGCCACCCTAATGTCCCTGCTATTCTCAGCCCTTGGCTGGGAGCAGACTGTGGAAAGGGCAGCCTTGTCTGTGAATGTTGTGGTGGACTCCTGAATGCAGCAGCTGGCACCATCAATCAACTACATCCCTTACAGCAGAGTTACTGACAGTAGATTGTCGTGTCTGCCATAGTATTTTTCCTTAGTAAGAAAATGTAAAGAATGGAGAGGCCATCCAAAGATAATCTCCTCAGCACTGCCATTTTGAGCTGAACTTGGAGAGTTGACTATGGATGCCTCAGGGGCTCTTCCAATACCGTGATGTGAGTCTGATCATACTGGGTGGTTCCCAGGTTCCTCCAATATCCATCTCACTTGTGTTATCCTATTTTGCCACGTCTATTTTAAGATCCGGTCAAGTGAATGGAGTTGAATCAAATGTCGTTTGTGGTATCATAGGAAAGCCATCCCATGGGTAAGAATACCCAAAGCAACTGGTCTTTAGCCTTTCATGTAACTGCACGTACTTTCTGGTTTTCTCTGTCTTCTTGTTTGCCCAGAACCCTCTCTGTGGGGTTTCACTTTGGCTGTGATTATAATAAACAAGGCACAGCTTCAGTGCCAAGATGCTAATTGACAACAAGAAAAAACAAGAGATAGAGGTAGGAAGATGAGGAGGGGGCTGATTGGTTGGAAGAAGAGGTACTCAGGATTCCGAGAGAAATCGCCCGACCCTCACACGTAATTTATTCTGGTTTTCTATCCAATACACCCTCAGGATTCATTTCAACCACAGTCTTCATTTCCTACATAGTTGTTCACCAAACAATCCAAGAGCAGCTCACTCCTACGTCTCCTGTCTACACCGTCTATACTGACTGATTCTGACCCTGCACAGCAGGACTCCTCCAACCACACCTCTGCTCTGTTCTGCAATGCCTTCCTCCATCTACAGCTTCCTGCTCCATTTAATGAACGCATCACAGTGAGAATCTATACTGAGTGCCACTTCATCAAATGCTTTTCTCTTACGGCCCCAAAGCTTCCTTTTCCAGTTTCTGTAGAGTCTTATGTTAAGCAGTATGAGCGTAAATAAAATTTTATTTGACCATATTAATCATGAGAATAGCATAATTTCACATAAAAATAACTCTCAGTTCTCAAGTACTTGCTATCCGGTGTAGATGTTTCTCATTGGGCAGCTGTGCCGGGCCTCACCTCCAAGCAGTCACTCTGTGATTCAAGCTGCCTCCATCTGTAGCTCTTATAAATTGAGATACTTTGTCACCTCAGCATCTTCCAAGAGCAGATATGACAAAGACAGTAAGAGTGGAAGGTATGCTCAGCCAGGGTGAAAATTAGCTTATATTATTCATATGTGTTTTCCATTTAGCATACCTCATAAAGAAATAAGAGTCCGAGCTGCAAGACACACTAGGAAATCTCATTTGATAATACTGCAATCTATACCAAATTCACTAATAGAAACTTCTAGACAAACTATTACATGTACTAGAAAAATAGGTTCCCCCTCAACGCCCAACTGCAAATCATTATTTCTTACTACCTAAAATAGTGACCTTTTCTCACATCCTTTTTATTCATATGTTACAGCCAAGAACAACTTGTACTCATCAACTCAAATAATAACTATTAAGCTCCATTTACAGGTAGCATGTTTGGCAATGAATTTATAGAATGTGAATCGATAAGAATAATGAGCAATTTGGGGAGATCGAATACTGCATGCAAAGACTGAAAGCTGTGAAATGAACAATGCATAAAAACTTTATGTAACTTGGTGTGACTGACATTGTGGCTAGTCAGATGGCCAGTGCTGATGCTGACGCTATTGGACCAGGGTATGGGGAGCATTTATAGGTGAACTGTGGAATTTGATAAACTTGATGTGTGATTTGGAATAGCAACCTGGCTGGATGAAGGGACCTCTAAACATCAGGTAAGGCTTTGCTTATGTTCAGTGCTTTAGTAGACAATGAACTTAACCTTCATTCCCTTCAAAAGGGAATCTCACATGATTTGGCATTTGATTTGAATATTGGGGCTCTGAGAGTTTTCCAGAGTTGACTAGTCATTAGGAGTTGGTAGACTGAGTGGTAGAAAACCCACTTTCTATGTGGGATTTAGTGACATTAGAACAAATGTTATACCTTGAATGCTTGATGCTGAAGAGCTTGGACTTGGACTCAGGGATATGACAGGGTTCTCTGCTTTTCCAGCTTGCTGATACCCTTTCATGATACTTCTCATTTTCATGACAATATGTCTCCTAAACAATCTCTGTCTCTGTGTATTTCCTTACACTTCTGTTCTGGAGACCCTCAACTAAAGCAGTATGTGTGACTACACAGTAATTTTCAGCAAGGCCTGGGGAGATGGCTCACCTGCTTTTCCAGAGGACCTGACTGACATCAGTTCCCAGCACCAATGTCAGATAGCTGATAACTGCCTGTGACTCCAGCTCCAGTAGATCCAACACCCTCTCCTGGCCTCTGTGGGCACCTCCATGCACATGACAAAGACTCACATAGACACACAGACACATAAAGTTTTTAAAAATTAAAACTTGGGTTGATCCTTACATAATAGCAATTGTATTATAAGACAATGTCAGAGGCATGCCCTTGAATGGATAATCAGGAATTAAAGGGGTTTGAAGGCTGATAAAGAACTCTGGTTACATTAAGACAGGGAAAACATAGAGAGTGGATGGCGTCCAGTCAGGTTTATTCCTTTTCATATTTAGGTTCCATTGGCAAAGACTGGCTTCAGCACAATCCCAGTATTTCTCTCACCTCCTTGAGCCCGATTTATACCAGCTTTCCAAACAGGCACTGCCAGCTCTTTTCTATTTTAAACGAAAGTGGTCCAGCTACACAGTACCCTAACAAACATCAATCGAAGGATGATCCTAAGACTCCTATTTCAAACAGTGATGGAGATTCATTCACTTTCCCAGAAGGAAGGTAGCAAGTAAGACTCACATGCCACAGCGCGGCATTTGGTGCTGCTTTCCTGATTGTTTTGCTGATGTGGAGTCTGGGATTCCGGGTCCACAAGGATTTGATTATGATCACTTGGGGACATTTGACATGAGCACAAATGAAGTACAGGAGCTAGTCATTGGTCTGCAAAGGACACCTGAGTCCATCTGAAACTGCGATCCTGAGAAGCTCTCTTCACTGGGGGACATTTCTCGGAGACAACGTTAGATTATGTTTATTGTTATCTAGTATATAATGTAACGATGTGGCAATGGGTCTATGTTATTTGTATTAAAGCTGTATATATGTTGTACATATGTATATATGTTGTTTCTCAGAAACAACATTAGATTAGACTCCCAAAGCACTGTTTTCAGTGAGCGTCGTGAAGACGTCCATGGGATGTCTCATTTCAGGAGCATCCCTTGCAGACTCCATAGACATGCATCGTGAGGAGGTCTTAGGGCTGGTCCCATGGTTTCTATTTTCATGTCTATTCTTTTTATCCCCCTGCTGTAGAGTCATGGTTTCCTCTTATTAAAGACCCGTGGTTTAAAGCACACAGTGTGGTGAGCTGAGGCCCTGTATAGCTACATAACCACCTTCACACACAAGGCATGGAAAGTTGTTAATGTCCAGGAAAGCATCCACATGCCCTGTTGCTCTTGATTCTCTCCCCTGAACCCATTGTCTGTTTAATCATGGATCCATTCTCCATCTCCATATTTTCACCTGTTAAACTATTCCTATTGAGGCATGAACAGAATCTTTTCCCTGCCATACAACATAAGATTCCTGGAATTCACCCATATGGGTACGTGTCGGTTGACTATTTATTGTTTTATCAACGATTAGTAACTTCTACTGGGTTATTGAATTCCAAGGTGCTTTGGGCGACTCTGAACTTCCAGTTGGTGTAGAAGTGGGCTTAGTCCAGTGGACTACCCTTCAATCTGTCCATCAGTTGAATCTTTAGTCATGAAGAGGTGTTAAATAATAAGAGCTAGAGCCTTTGTATGGTCCACATGTTCATTTCTGAAACTCTTGCTTTTGAGGATGCCAATTTCCATATGGAATAACTCCCAGCTTCCTTGAGGCACACATCAGTCTTGTACATCTTGAGTCTTTGGGCCTGAAGTATCTATCTGATCCTTGTTGTCATTCCGTATGCTTTGGGTCAAGGGATGGGGTAGCGAGGGTGTATATCCAGGGAGCATCTGGAATGACTTGAGGCGCTGCTTGGATAATGGCCCCCTTGTTCCATTTTGAGAATTTCTTTCCATTTTTGGCATTTGCTAAAATTTTTCTTTTTCTTTTCCACGGTGCTAGAACAGAAATCTCAATTTCTTATACATCATCTCCAAATTCAGCTCATATTATTTGCCCTCAGCAGAGCTATTCTGAGCCTGTTCTGCACATGTGTGGTTCAAGAGCTACTGAGAATAAAAGCAGAATTCAGAGACGCTATCATACTATCCTCTGCCATGCACGCGCACACGCGCGCACACACACACACACACACACACACACACACACACACACACACACACACTTTCTCTCTCTCCTCCTTTCTCTCCAATGACTGCATCTCAGTCTTCTGAGTTCTCAGGGGAAAAGAAAACATCTATATTTCTTCCTCACCAGTTCTCCCACGTCACCTAAACTATGTGTGACTCTACCTGGTCTCAGGCCAAAATGGAAACTCTATGCAACTCCTTTCCTGAAAACACAGAGGCAGCTTTAAGAATCTGTGTGTTCTGTTTCCCTCTCTGGTGACATCTGCCACCTACTTTTTGCATTATGTCCAGGGAATAGAGCTATCACCTACAGAATTCCTTGCTTATTTTCATCAAGTAGCCATATTATTTTTTGTAGCATGTGTATGTACATGTGCATGTTTTTGTGTGTAGCTGTTGGTATATGAGTATACACACACACACACACACACACACGTGTTTGTGTGTATAGTTGTATATATGTAGGTTGTGCATGTGCATGGTACACAAATGTGTGTATCGGTATGTGTGTGTAAGGGTGTGTGTGTGTGTGTATGTGTGTATGTGTATGTTTGTGTAGTTATTTGTGTGTGTTGTGCCTGTGTTTATATGTTTATATATGTTCCTGTTTGTAGTTGTGTGTGTATGGGTGCACATGTGTGTGTGGGGTGCGTGTGTCTGTGTGTGTGTGTGTCTGTGTGTGTGTGTAGGACGGAGGATAACTTTGGGTGTCACACCTCAGGTGCTGTCTACCGTACTTGAGACAGAAACTCTTAGTGGCCTAGAACTTGCCACAGAGGCTAGGCTGGCCAGTGAGCCTCAGGGACCTGCCTGTCTTTGCCTCCCCAGCACAGGGATCCATGTTCACACTAACATGAGCAGTATATTTTCTGTGGGTTCTGGGAACCAAAGCCAAGTCCTCACGGTTGGGAGGCAGGCACTCAGCTGACTAAGCTACCTCCCCAGCTCCCACTATATCAGATTCAACTATAAATTGCAATTCTAATGTGTCAGCGCCATCCCGACTGCCTTCAAGGCGTCCAGTGTCAGAGGTATGGGGGACTCTGACGTAAGCCACAGTGGGGAATTCCACTCCCATCTTATCACATCTAGAGCAAATTGATGCAAATTACATGACACATACAAGATAATGGTGTATGGGCTCCGAGTTACATTTAGAATGCTACTAAAATCAACTTACAACTTTTGAAATTAATTGAGCATATGGAATAATCCCATTTGGTGTTATCTACTTAATTTTAATAGAATAATATTTATGTAAGTAGTACCTAAGAGAATCATCCATTTCTTTAAGATCCTGAGGGAGAATTGTACAGAACGGTGTTATCATCAGGTACATCAGTGCCTCAGGCCCAACTTGTCCTCTGGTTTTAACAATGGCAAAAAAAGAACTGCAGGGCACCAGGGGGTGTACGTGGGGAGGAATCCTAACGATCTAGAAAGTTCACGGCACAGACTCGAACTCCAAACCACAGCTGGGCTTTCACCGTTCAAGGATGAGTCTCATCAGTCTGGCCTTGACCAGCGACTCCAGGCAGAATTCTGCCTGTCAGCTTCCTCAGCCATGACAGATGGGTGGACTTGAGGGGAGAAGGAGAAGAGAGAGGAGGGGAGAGGAGAGAAGAGGAGGGGAGGGGAAGGGAGGGGAGAGGAAGAGAGGGAAGGGGAGAGGAGAGGAGGGGAAGGGAGAAGGAGAAAAGAGGTGAGAAAAGAGGAGGGGAGGGGAGGAGAAGAAGAAAAGAGAAAAGAAAACCAATAAGCACAGTGCTGAGTGAGTAGTGTTCATTTAGTCAGGAACAATGGTAGTTAACAGTTGGTGTCTGCACTCACCTAGGCTGAACTACAACTCCCATAATTCCCTTTCCTGTACTCCTCCAGGCTACAAAACTTAGGAGCCTGTTTGGAAGGCAAAGCGAGACAGCCATCACTTTGTGGTCCACACACACTGCCATTGGCTAGTCACCTCATTGGCATGAGGCAGTCGAGGGGCCTGCACCTGCTGAGGGACCTTCCTCAGATCGCCCGGTTCCTGGGCCACATGAGTGTTTAGTTCCGGAAGGAGAGCCCTCACTTCCTCAAGACCGCTGAACCGCCAAGTTCAGAGATATGAGAACTGACCTCATAAGCAGCTTCGCCCAGGCTATGGCTTTTATTTGTGGGCTCTAGGATGCTCTAGATCTCCATGCTTTAATCCAGATTCCCTTCCTGCCAGCCTCCTCCATGGCTTCAGGCTCCAGCATCAGACAGAAGACAACAGATGAATAGACACCGAAGCGGATTCCACAAGCACTTCCAGCCAAAGTCCTTTAAAAGAGTAACCTCCACACACACCAGTGCTTTCACACATGTGCACAGGCATCTCCCGCATGTGCACACATGAACACCCGAATGCATACACAATACAGACCTACAAGTGCACACACATCCATATGAACACACAGGGACACACCATATGTCCTCACATATACCTGCCCAGTGTCCCAATTTCCCAACGGAATGCTAACCGCTTCACACAATAATGGAGAATAATTCAACTTGCAATACATGAATTGGGTTCCAAACTCCCTCTTCAATGGCTTGATCATAGGAAAGACTGTAAATATGGTGCCTTGATGGTTTTGAAAGCACCATGGTGTTATTGAGGAATTTGAAGCGAATCATTCCTTCTAATAATAATAACAACAGTAACATTAACAACATATTCCCTCTCTCTTGTATTAGATGTAATAGCGAATATCTCATAAGAACCACATGAGGCAAATGATATAATTATTCTCATTTTACAATAGGGGATTATAAGGCCACACAGAAGCAACTGTCTGAAACGACACAATGAACACATGTTGTGGTCAGGACTTGCATGGTCCTGGTCCAGAGCCCATGCCCCAGATTGCAATGTACACTGTTTCCAATGCCAGGGATTCTGTGAAATTCCACCATGAGTGAAGCAAGTGGACACCACTGAACATGAAGCAGGTGACGGCTTATTTTTAAAAAGGTACCCGCCAGTGTGGGTGAAGAAGTCTCTTGACATTCAGCTTGACTGGGGAGTTCTTACACTTTGGATCTGACTTATCCCTCAAGGACTCACAGGCTGAGGTCTTGGTCCCCACTAGAGCAATGTTCAGAAGTGGGGATCTGGGGAAGTGACCGGATCATGAGGATCAACTTTATCAGTGGGTGATCCATTGATGGGTCCATAAATTGTATGGGCCACTGAAGGAGGATAAAAACACAAGAGATGGAACCCAGTAGAAAGCAGTAGGTCCCAGGGGTTGTGCTTTGGGGGCTCTACCTAGATCTTGTATTCTCTTTGCTTCTGAACTGACATGAGGAGAGCTGCTAGTGCTTTATCTTGCCATCATCCTGAAAGCAATGGCGCCAGACAACCATAAGCTGACACCTCTGAATCCATGAGCCCACTCGCCCTTTTCTATCTCCATTTCTCTTGGATATTTTTCACAGTGATGAAGGGCTAGCTAATACAGATGCACCAGTGAGTTTTTAAGTTGGCTGCCTCTAGAAGACCAGGCTCTTTTGTCAAGAACATTGGCATTTGCTTTTTATTTCTCTGTTACTGTTTCCACACCCCTTTCCTTCCCCATTGTCAGTCACCACCTACAGCTTTCTTCTTTTCTGAGATTTTTTTTTTCTTGCCAGAATTCCAGGCTGGCAATATTTTAGTAGCAGATTGTTACATGCTATTTCACTAAAAATACTCCAAGTCAAGTTACTGGCAGAAGTGCTAGCCTTGGAGGAACACCAACCGTTCAGAGCCTGGAAGGTGCTGTGGTAGTTCCGTCCTCGGTTGTCAAGTGGGATGAATCTTCGAGACTGGATTGGGTGCTGGAGGCACATGGACTCATGGGAAAAACGGCTCCCTGACTCCTGAGTCTCTGTTGACACCAACGTCTGAACTATTGCTGGAAAAAATCTCTTAGCAAGCAAGTAAGTCTTATGGACTTTAAAAGTGACATCCCTCCCTTTGACAACTCATTCTGCTCTATTCATTGATGTTTAAGAATTCAAGTTTCGCTGGGCAGTGGTGGCACACGCCTTTAATCCCAGCACTTGGGAGGCAGAGCCAGGTGGATCTCTGTGAGTTCGAGGCCAGCTGGGTCTACAGAGTGAGTTCCAGGACAGGCACCAAAGCTACTTAGAGAAATCCCATTTCAAAACAAAACAAACAAACAAATAAACAAAAAAGAGTTCAAGTTCCTCAGAGAGTCTTCCTGCTCTCATAACTCCTACCATCTCTGCTTGGGTGAATCCACCAAGTTTGGCAGTCTAGGGTTTAAGCGTGTGAGATCTGGAACAGGCTGTCTGGGTTTGAGTTTGGCTTGAAGGCTCTTCACTTCAAGACTTTAAAAATGCTGTGCCTTGGTGTTCTTACAGATAAAAGAAAGTTGATGGTTATGCTTGCCTTGTACTTTTATTAGGAAGATGAAATAATTCCGCACTTTCAAAGTTCTGAATGACAAAATAAGTGTTTTCAGGTATTTATTAAATAAACTTGTAAATATACCTGGTGTTGAATTTTCTTTGGGTCCCATACTCAAATAACTACCAACTTATCTCAGCTTCTGTATGACACAAGCATTTCCAAAATGTAACACAACCGCTCTTCTAAAACCTCCTCTGCTTTTGATCAGGGGCCTCCACCCCTTCTCATTTAGAAACAGGGACATCACCTCACGGCACTTCACTGGCTTTCAATCTATCCATCAGATCCACGATGCTGCCTCCCAAATATCTTTGAGATTCTCCTGTTTCTCCCCTATCAACTTTGCTACTACTGATTGGCAAAGTCACACCAAAGTGTGCTCTGGATTTCTACTTATGTACTTCTCCAATTGACTCCCCAAACTACGGGGGAAAGGACATTTCAAAAATCATTTCATCTCCTTCTCTGTCTCTCTGTGTCTCTCCCTGTCTGTCTGAATGTCTGTCTGTCTGTCTCTCTCTCTCTCTCTCTCTCTGTCATCTAATCAATGGCATGCCCTTCAAGAAACTTTCTGCAAGCTTAGCTTTACTTACCATCCTAACACAACCAAGAATCTGGTGGGAAGAGCGTCTCGGTGAGGGGTTGTGACACTGAGTTGGCCTGTGGCCATGTCTGTGGGGGTTGTCTTCATTACATTAACTGGTATGGGAAGACCCAGCACACTATGGACAGCACCATTTCCTAGTCAAGGGGTCCTGAATGGTGCAAGAGTCAAGAAATTGAACTGAGCACAAGAAAGCACGCAAGCATGAACATATTTATTTCTCTGCCCTTGACTGTAGATTTGACTAGCTGCCTCAGACTCCTGGTCACATGACTTCCCTGCCATGATGGGCTGGGACCTGGAATTTTAAGCCTAACAAGCCCCTTCCTGCCCTGAGTTGCTTTTTGGGAGAGTATGTCATCACAGAGACACCAATAAAGCCAGGACAGTCTCGCATGAATGTCTGCCGTTCCCCATCTGTGGAGTTTCATATCCATATGGCTTCAAGATTACAGTCTGCTTTTCCCTGTACCCGGATCCTCACTCTCAATCACCTTCATCCTAGAACCAAAGGGAGGTTGTTATCTCTTCTTAGGTCCGTGGTTCTCATCCTTCCTAATGCTGCGACCCTTTAATACAGTTCCTCATGCTGTGGTGACCCCCTTCCCCACACACATTCCATAAAATTATTTTGTCACTACTTCATACCTGTAATTTTGCTACTGTTATGAATCCTAATGTAAATATCTGATACTCAGGATATCTGTTGCGCAAACCCCCACCACGGGGTTGTGACCCACAGGTTGAGAACCACTATTATCTTCTCCCTTCCTGCCAGCAGTTCTATTCCTCACCACCTCCAGCTCTTCACTAACATCTTCCTTTGGATGCATCTCTGTGTTACACCCCTCACCCCGAAGCAGCTCTGATCCCGGTCAGACGCTCGGAGGACATCGTGCTCATTTTCTGTCACTTCTAACAACCATAGTTGACACCTTCATTTATTGGCTTTCTTCCTCCCCGACTCTGCCAGGCAAAAATTTTTTTATCTAGCTTGCTATTGTATTTGTGCTTTAGTGGAAAAGTCCAATAAGTACCTGTTAAATTGTTGTTTAATGAGTGAGCCAATGTGGCTATGGCTTTGTTTGTGGTGTCGTAGACATCTTTTAATGAGAGTCTGTGGACTTACGTAAGAAATGAATTGATCAGTTGACTTTACTCTGGTCCTAAACCCTGTTTAAAACAAAAATTCTGGATTCATGGATCCCAAACTTCTGGAACTGTTTATATTCTAAAATAAAAACGACCTTATATCCAATTGTCTTGGCACCAATTGGAGCCACGCTTAACACGCCTGAAAATGTTAATTTGTTATGAATCCACTTTACTAATACTTTCTCATAACTTACAAGGAAGAGTTCCGCTCATACTGTTCCAGACACCTTTCTCAAGGCACCTCTCCTTCTGTCTGACAGAACATGAAGAACCGTCGAGTTTGGGTGTGACCTTTTACATGATCTTTGTCCCTTGCTGCCTGTAACAAGACACAAGTCTCTGAAATAGATCATTCTTTTCATTAGACCTTAGTGGCCCAGTTACCTGAAAAGCAGAATAAAACCCCAAGAAAAAGAAAAAAAAAGAGAGAATGTCTGCTCAAAGGACTCATGTACATCCTCAAGGAGCTCCAGTGTTCCTTGATAAAGCAAGCTGTCTCAACCGAATCTGAAATTTGATCCAGCTTTGTTTCAGGAAAGCAGGATGCAAAGGGAGCAAAATCTCCCTTCTCAATCACCAACAAGGTCTAACACAGTGGTTCTCAACCTGTGGGCCCGACCATTTGCAGGATTATATATTGGTTATCCTACATATCAGATATTTACATTACAATTCATGACAGTAGCATAATCACAGTTATGAAGTAGCAGCAACAATAATTTTATGGTTGGGGGTCACCACAACATGAAGGACTATATTAATGTGTCACAGTGTTAGGAAGGTTGAGAACCACCAGTCTAATGTTTATTGCTATCTAGTATATAATGTAACGATGTGGCAATGGGTCTATGTTATTTGTATTAAAGCTGTATATATTCAAAAGATCAAAATGAAAAATAAAAAAAGTCAAATATAAATGTCTATCTCAAATACTTAATCGTTTGATGTTTAGTTTGTTTTCAACCACAGGAAATTTTCATTGAGTTTAAAACACAGTTTTCTCATGTATGCAGTGCATAGCTATGTTTTCTTCTGCCTACCAAATGTGGGAACGGGGTGTGGGGAAACACGGTCTTTTTCATGATCAGCTGGCTGCGTCTCCCCGCTTGGCTTAATCTAGAAGTTCTTCCAAGGATTTAAAGCTCATGTAAGAGCACCTCCATCCTGCATGTTGAGTTCAATAAGAGATTCCTGGGATTAGTGGACCTGCAGCTGCAGGGGACCCTGGGCTTGTTCCAGACACCCAGTTAACTCAGCTTTAAGGAAGACCATAGGCTCTGGGATGCCAAAGTCAAGAACATGTCCTGTTGTTTCAGCCCTTCTCTTCAGTAACAATTTATGCTTTTCCCAAGAACTTCCATTTTCTGTATGGTCTTCCTTTCTTTCTTTCTTTCTTTCTTTCTTTCTTTCTTTCTTTCTTTCTTTCTTTCTTTCTTTCTTTCTTTCTTTCTTTCTTTCTTTCTTTCTTTCTTCCTTCCTTCCTTCCTTCCTTCCTTCCTTCCTTCCTTCCTCCCTCCCTCCCTCCCTCCCTTCTCCCCTCCTTCCTCCTTCCTTCCTTTCTTTCTCTTTCTTTCTTGTTTTGTTTTTTGAGACAGGGTTTCTCTGTGTAGCTTTGCACCTTTCCTGGAACTCACTCTGTAGCCCAGGCTGGCCTCAAACTCTCAGAGATCTGCCTGCCTCTGCCTCCCGAGTGCTGGGATTAAAGGAGTGCACCACCACCACCCGGCTGGTGCTTCATTTTTATCAAATGCACATGGTGCCATAAGTAAGAATAAGGGTATGGTTTAAATATTAGCATATAATTTAACATTGTGATATAGCTTAATATTTGGAAAAATAATTATTCAAAGTTTATTCCATAGTTGAGTACACATTGAGTAGATAATTGGAATGAAGTGGCAAGGTAAATATTTCTGTAATTACTTGATTATTTATCACACATATATGGTATGTTTATGTACCTTTGTATACATAAGAACCTGCTTTTAGATAACTATATTTATACTAAAAGTTAAAAGTTCACATGTTGGGATTAATTTCTTTAAGAAATCTCTGATATGAAGTTTCATCTGTATTCAAATTAAAAATGCAGAAAACAATCAATTTACTAAATACACATACTTTTACAATATTAAAATTAAAATAATTAAAATAAAATGAAAAATTGTATTGAAATGTTAAATCCCCTTTAGTGTCCCTTAACTGACACTAAACATCAGGTTTGCCTTGTTGAGTGACCAAAGGCCCTACCTGCACTATCAGAAGAGAAAAGGAGCGGATAATTTTCCTCGTCCCCGTGGGAAATCCCAGGAGGAAGTGGAACAGTGTGTATACCCTTGGGCTTGGGGTTTTCTGCTCCATCAGAAGCCTGGCTTCTCGGGATAGGTGCTTCCTTCTGTCTAGTGACGGTGCTTGTTGCTTAGCGGTCCTCACAGTTGCATTGACCCCTCGAGACAGAACACCCGGAGAGAATGTGTCTCCGATTCCACCGCTGTCGATCATTTCTTCCTCGTATTGATTCAAGCGTGAAACATCAACAATGTCGCTGTCTGTGCGGGTTAGGCTGTTCTCTCCCCCTCGGGGGAGGGGCGCAGTCTGCAGCCTTTTTGACTGCACCTTTAATGTTGCCTTTGACACGAGGCTCTCTAGTGTCTCAGAGCCTTGCTTTCTAGTAAAAGTGGTAACTTCCAACTCGTTTCCAAAACGCCCGTCAAGCTACAGTGTGATGTTTATGAACGATTCCTGGTATAACTGACTAATGAACAATACGGAGTCAAGGGGGCAGCCATGTTGCAGGGGACACGGTAAGCCAGTTTTAGTATGGACTTTGGTTTGGGGTGGGGGGAGGTATGTGAGGAAAAAAAAAAAACAAACGAACTTCTGTAGCATAATAAACTCTAGTTTAGTTTAAAGCATCATCCAGTGTTACCCAACTTTTAGACTTTCTCCAGTAGAAAACTGGGCTTGCGCCCTGTAGTGATGTAGACAGTCAGTCCCCTTCAGGTGGCCCTCCTGCTCACAGTAATGAGCACCTACCTACAAAGGCTTCAGGGTCTCCCCAAATAAATCAGAAAATGCCGCTGCTCTCGTGGCTGCAGAATTGTCCGCTGAGCTCTTTTGATTTTATGGCAGGTGTGGACACCAGCGTGCGATTTGACTTTGAAGACTTTCTTTTATAGTTTGCAGTACAGTTCTTTGCACCACAGTAAGCCAAGATTTGGTTTCAGACACTCATTATCGAGGAATCTTGCCTATGACTGCAGCATCCCCATTCCAAAAAAGGGATTTCCACTCAACGGTCTTTTTCTTAATTTTTTTTTTTTTTAAAGGCAATGGGCTCATGGATTCCAGGCTACCTAGAGCTTGTTATAGAGCTGAGGATGACCTTGAACTTCTGATCTTCCCACCTCCACCTCCCAGGAGGTGGAATTACGGGTGTTTTTGAACACAGTTATTTCATGCAGTTCTGAGGACCAAACTCAGGGCTTTGTGAGTGCTAGGCTACTATTCTCCCAAATGAGTTACAACCCCAGCTATCAATTCACATTTAGCTTTTTTGGACTTTACCCACACCCCCCCAAGTCTTTTTAATTAAATACAATTTTTATAAATACGGCCTCTTCTTATAGAGACTCCTATAAAAATATTGCCTTTTCTATAAAGTAGCAATTCCCGCTGCTAAAATCACTTTCAAAATTTTAATAATGATAATCAGAAACATGCAGATTAGATGGTCATACATGCAAAATATTTAGTGTCCTAAGTATTACAAAAACCGTTTTTCATTATGCAGTTTTTCAGCCTCCATATTCTTGACAAAAGGTTCTTGATTTTGTTTTCCTTTCCTCTGCGGCTCATGGGTTCTTTTAGAATAGTGGACATTTGTAAGCTCTGGTCTAATCAGAACCTAGTCCATTACTGTTGTTAAACAGAGATCCAACACTCTCTGGAAATGATCCTGGTGTAGCTGGCTTCAACACTGACCCAGGATGCTATTTGAGTCAGACTTGGTCACACAGCACCTCATAGGCCCCTCCCAATATTGATACAGACATGCAACTAAATCAGCCCCATTGAGATGCTGTGAACTAGTTCTTAGATCCTTTGGAAGAGACTGGTACTCACTGGGAATTATATCTAAACATGAAGAAGTGAATTTTTGGAGTCTGTGGTAACCATCCTTCTGTCCAAGGGGACGTATTTCTGAATACGGAACAACTGTAATTAAATGATTGCTTTTCATTAACCTTAAAGGAAGCAAAGCCTGGGACCTTAGAATGTTGCCGATGTCCTGTGGGTATGAGCTCTCAGTATCTAAAGGGCGCTGTGGATTATTTCATAAAATGTCCGAAGCTCCAACAATTGAACAGTTGCTTGAAAGCCCTCAAGGGTTTGGAGGGCCAAGTCCCGAGGTTGGTTAAGCAAATGAATTGCTGTTCTGGGGGCAGAGGGAGAACATCGATAGGTATTTTAGCTCAGGTTTCCTAGGGCTGAAGACCACAACGGTTCATTAAATAATTAACTGATTTTCCCCATGTGGCATTAACAAAATCAATGCACTGTCATGAACTACTAGGTATCAAGGATGAGCCTCAGGCAAACAGAACAAGATGGGGCTCACTGACCGAAGGACTCAACCAGAAAATGAACAAAATATTCCCATTTCTCCAGCAGGTATGGACTCAGGCTGGGTCAGTCGCCCCCTTGGATTTATTGTTTATAGAGTTCTAACAGAGAAGTACAGTAGTAAAGAATGAAACCCACTCTGAGACTCACAGTTACTCAGCCCGTGACTCCAGGCAACCTTGGTACACAGTGTCCTCACCCTCAAAAGGAAGGGGTAAAGATGCACCTTTCAGCCCCCTCTTTTTGGTTTCTATCCACTTCATTTTAAAGCAACTTTTCAAACCATTTTACTTAGCTGAACTATTTTTTAAATCGATTTAATTACCAATCATGTAAAGAAATAATATTCAAAATGCAAGAGAGAGCACAAAGTGGGTGTTTTTCAAATTCCTTAAGGATTTATATTTTGGGAAAACTCCCATTGACCTCCAGCATTCCCATCCCCACCTCCCCAGTTCTAAATCAATACTTTCTTTCAAGTCAACGGCTGAGAGTTGTGGGAATCGCATAGTGAGTCACCAAGCACGGTGAATAAGAACAATTAATTCACCCTAAATTTAACAGGTCCAGGTTGTCTACATGGGAGAGCAGGCTGAGAGCGTTGGGGCAAAGAGATTGCGGTGAATTTGAAACCAGCCTGGGCTACATGGTGAGCGTGAGACTGACCAGGACTGCAGTGGGAGACTTTGCCTCCCAAAACTAAATCCAATCCAACCCAATCCAAAGCAACCACAAAACCAATCAACAACAACAACAACAACAACAACAACACACACACACACACACACACACACAAACAACAACAACAACAAAAAAAACCAACAAAAACAACAAAACTGATAGAAAATTTTTAAATTTTTGCTCAGGCTGGAAGTGTAGCTCAGTGGGTAGGTACGTGTTTAGCAGTCTTAAGACTGAGGTTTGATCTGAGGTGCTCACATGCATGTACACACACACACACACACACACACACACACACACACACACACACACACACACCATTGCCCAGAGCTGCACAGTCATAAAACAGCTGAGCTGGGATCTCAAAGCAGGTCTGCCTGATGACAGAGACTCTTCATTCTACAACTCTAGCTCCTTTCAGCATTCAAAACATCCATTTGAAGGCCACCGTCACCTACAGACCAGTCATATTTTAAGTGACTTATATTTATTTGCTGACTCATTAGTAAGACACAGTCCCACAGGGGAATTCTATCATCCTTACCATGATACAAAGAAGGAAAACGATACTCATGTTTTCAGATGCTTTCCCCATGTTTTCTTGGACATTTATGCCATGTGTACATGTACATAGGCATGTCTGTCATCAAAGAAAATGGCAACATCAGGGTCATTGTTAAAGAATGACCCTATCTACAAAAGGCAGGAGAATATGGGATGTATTTATTTCAGGTGGAAAAATTCTAATTTTGGAATGAAATATTATCAGGACCCAGATGTGACCCTGGGTCCTGAGAATCATCATGGATTAAGACCTAGCCATTACCCTGGATAATCTACCCAAGAATCCTGCTTTTAGGCACCACCTATTGGCAGACAAGATTCCTCTTTTTCCATCCACCTTTCAAGTCAACTGTGAAATAACTATTTTAAACCTGAAAGCCTTTGGAAAGATTTAACCTTCATTTTGTAGGAGGGAATACTCATCATGCCTCCCTCTGGTTTTGGTGTGTATCTTCCATGGTTAGAATTCCTATCGATGTTTTAGGCTCTTCCTCGCCAGCAAGAAAACAAGGTTAAAACAGGTTGAAAACAGGGATGCTCTGGCTGTTTAAGGGATTTCATTTCTTTCTGGACCTGTGGTGAGAGTCGTGTTTTAAAGCAGGGACCTGAGGGACTGGGTAATGAGCTCAAATGTATCAAGAGTTATTGAAAAAGTAAGGATTTGACATCAGTGGTTTTCAATTGATAATCCAGTCCATAGTAAGTAAAACATTGGAAAAGAAATAAGTAAAAGGTGTTTAATTTCAGCAGAAGTACAAAATGTGCAAACACATGAAGCTAAGAAATTTGAAATAGGTGGTTCTAAGGCAGCAGCTCTCAACCTGTGGGTCACGACCCCTTTGGGAGGGTTGAATGACCCTTTCACAGAGGTCACCTAAGACCATGAGAAAAAACACAAATATTTGCATTATGATTCATAACAGTAGCAAAATTACAGTTATGAAGTAGCAATGAAAATAATGTGATGGTTGGGGGTCACCACAACATGAGAAATTGTATCAAAGGGTCACAGCATTGGGAAGATTGAGAACCACTGCTCTAAAGGAAATGAAAGGCTGTCTTCAAATTATTTAGTGTGCCCTCAGCCTCCTGAGGCATGAAGCAACATTTTCCGGGAGTTCTTAAGAGGCCGGTCTGCACTAGGCACAATATGACTGACATATTTTCTCACGTGTGTTGACTTTAAAAGAAGAAGCGGAGATTCAACAATGTTCAGCTGTCCAAGGTCATTTGGTCACCTGAGGCAACCCAAGAATTTCTGCCATCTCTGCAGACTGCAGCATGCTCTCTCCAGTATATCATCCTAAGTCCTTTTATGGGACCATTTAGATGCTAACTGGGAATGAAATAAATGGTCTCTGGATATCCTCGCCATCACCTCCAGTCTACTCTCCCTTCTGTGGCCTCAGTTCTGAACATAGCACTGTTGTTTAGCAATTTGTACACACACACACACACACACACACACACACACACCATATAGGCAACAGTGCAACTTCATGAATTCAATGTCGTTTTGCAATTTTCATTTCCCCACACTCTTACCAGGCCACACAATCTCCTCGAGAAGGTGACTTTGAAATCAGCTGCTCCATTATATCTTTTATCTCTGTGTGATTTTGTCAAGTAGTCCTCTCTATATTATCGGAGATCACTGTGTCTCAAGTAATATCGATGGACTGCTGACCACAGACCAGTCCCCACTCTCATGAAGCTTTTTCCTAGAGTGGCCATTCTCTGTTATATTTTATAATTACTCTAGCACATTTAGACACTGGGTTACAGAGGGAAGAGAAAAGGCCAATGCATTTCAAAGGCATTTTTCAGCGGATTACTCATGAAGAACTCCCCCCCCCCGCCCCCCAGTAAACTTCACATCTATGGTTGCCACTGGGTACCTAAAAGTCAATCTTAGCCCTTTGCCCTCAGTGTGGTCCTATTAATGAGTTTAAATGCATCCTTCCCAGGTGACTCAAAGATACTTAAAGACCTAGTAACGCTTTGGGGCTCTTCTGGGTGAAGAAAACAGAAGGTCCTAAGAGTAGTAGATGGTGTGCCTCAGTTTGAGTTTGATTTGAAGGTGGTTCTGAGAGAGGGGGCAGTGCCCTCAGTGGATGTCTGAGGAAGAATTTACTTCAAAACAGAGAAAGGGAATGGGTGTAGGAGGTGTTCAAGAAACAGCAAATAACTGAAGGAACAGAGTGGAAAGGCCAGAGTCATGTGAAAAGCACCTACCCAAAAACACTCTACTAAAACAGGAGTTATGGGTTGCGGGACAAGCATGGCTGTGGATTCAGGAGGCAGGGGACAGCTGGTGTCTTTACATCCACTTAGCTTGGTTTGGTTCTATCGTGGGTGTGGCCAGTGCTCCTCATCTCTGTTTCCCAAGGCAAGGAAGAAATGAACCCAACTGAAAGTAAAGAACCTTGATTCAGGGGCATCGGGATATCCATCTCTTCCTCTGTGTTTCCTGGATACAGCACGTGCCACAAGTGATGCTTCGGAGCAGTAACATTTTGTTTGACAACCTGCCTGCTCTTGGCTGCTGCTCTTGTTTTCTACGTATTCTTTGTTTAAATTATTTCTTTTACTTTTAAGATTATAATGACATCCTTGCCCCCTTCCCTCTCCTCCCTCCAAGCCCTCCCATACGTGCCCCCTCCTTGCTCTCTTTCAAATCCGTGGTCTCTTTTTTTAAGTGTTAAGTGCATATATGGATGTTCCTAAATATAACTCGCTCAGTCCGTATAGTGTTACTAGTATGTATGTTTTCAGGGCTAACCATTTGGTATTGGATAACCAATTCGTGTGTTCTTCCCTGGGGAAGACTATCTCTACTGATTTCAGCATTCCTTCCTTAGCTGCCTGTAGTTCTTTGTGTAGGGTTGAGGCCTCATGGTCTCCTCCGCATTCACTTTAGCATGTCTATCACTGTCCTTGTTCAGCTCATGTTTAGGCAGCCATGTTAGCGAGACTCTATGGGTGGAGCTTCTGGTGTTACTAGGAGACCCAGTCTCACAGTAAACTCCCTGATCCTCTGGCTCTTACGACCTTTCTGCCCCCTCTTCCAAAATATTCCCTGAGCCTTAGGTGTGGGAGGTGTTTGTAGTTGTCTACAAATGCAGTTCAGGAGACAGCAAGCTCAGAGAAAGCAAGTCCAGCAACCCAGGACCCTTCACACTCATGGGCCAGTCAAAATGAAATTAAAAAACACCAAGAGATGAAGGCAGAGGGACAATCTCCCTGTCTTATTACCAGCCATCAGGTGCCTTCAGATCTCTCTAGGCATCCTGGGAAACCCAAGAGCATCTCACCTGAGCACCCGTCTTGACACCCGCCTGTCAGGAAGCATGTTTATTGGTTTTCTTTGTAACTGAAAGGCTCCCAAGAGACCAGCAAGAGGCTCTGGTAAGGTCCAGCCAGCGCTGATCATGTACAATTGAGGTTGTGTTCATTTTCAATCTTCTTCCTGCACACTGTGTAGGCACAAAAGACTTGCCAACCTGTAGTCTCTACCCCATGGTCCACTGTGCCCTGTTCCCCTCCCCCAAAGGAGAGAGTATGTAGCCAAAAGCATGGGTTAGAAACACAGAGAACTTTGCATTAGAATCCTGAATCTGCCGTAGGAAGTTATACATTTCCTCTAAACCTCCATTTCCTCATCTATCATGTGAAAAAAAAAATAATGATTCATAGAGTCAGTGTGACGATCAGGTCAAGAATCAGGAAGAGCTCAATAAATGTTCATTCCTATTGCTATCACTACCGTTGGTTACCAAGGTTGCCAAGATGCCTTGTGCTTTCAATGTGCAAAAATACTGTGATGAAACAGCTCTTTAAATACTCTATTCATGGTCCTCACTACCAAGGAAAATGAATGGCAGATAATCTGAAGTGATACGGCGTTGCCCAGAGGACCTCTCTTTCCTACTGTCCTCTTAACTTTCCTTCCTCTTGTCAGCCGTTTCTTAGAGACGACATGGATGCTCCCTACCAATAGATTCTGCATAACCTCCCACAGAGCCTCGGGCCTGAATGAAGCTAATATCTCTGAGATATAAGGAAGGGTATTGCAAAGTCTAAATGCTATGTGAGAATTCAATGGAGATACTACAAGAGAAAATCCATTCTCCCAAGGATGAAAGCAAGCCAAAATTTTAACATAGAGACTGCATCCTGGAAATCAGAGGTTATATTTTAATTTATATTATATTATATTTACCCACAGAAAGGATAGCACATGGGACCCCAAACCAAACAACCATCCAACCAACCAATCTACCAACCAACTGAATAAACACATTTCCATTGCATTTGAGTAAGATCCTCTAAGAGAAGCATTATGTGTTTGGAAGAGTGGCAGGGATGCTGGAAAGTATTTTATGCTCCATCCAGTCTGAAATTATCCCCTCTTTTATGCCCTTCGGTAAAAGAAAGAACAACAAAACAAAACAGTCTACTCAGTAATGAAGGCATAGTCCATTATAGTTATCCTATTCTTTTGGAGGTGGGGGAAATACATAGCAGCTTTGTTCACTCCATGTGGTAAACCAAATTGCTTCAAGTAAAGTACAAAGAAGATAGACACTAAAATTGAAATCTCCCTGCCTCTTGCACCTAGAGGCATATGCTCTAGCTAGAATGCATACGCTAAGAAGGCAATCAGAAGAATCACAGCAAAGCCAAATGCATGGGTTGAACTTGCTTAGACAACTGATTCTGAGGGGCAGCCATCTTCACGCTCCATCTGCTTGGAGAAAATTTCATGTTAATCAGGCCTATAAAAAGGGGTGGGCATGGGGTTCTGTTCTGTTAAAGCCATAAAGACGTTGGTACAGTGATGCATCACTTATCTGTTGAGTCTGCTTTTATTTTATTATTATTGTATTTGCAAAGAGCCATTTTGTACCCCAGGAAGTCTGCTAACTAAAGCCCCTGGGAAACTAGTGAATAAAAGCAGGCTACTGGGTACTATACCAAACACCAATGAAGAAGTAACTTGCTCACCATGAAATATTCATATTGGGAAATTTGACTTTTTAATTTAGATGTCAATTGAGTACCTAACCCTTATCACTCCGCTGAAGAGGCCCCGGAAATATATTCACAGAAGACATAAATAGAATCAGCTTACCAGATTTCAATAATTTACTTTGAGGGTCGTACTCCAAAATATTCTGTGACTGCTTAGATGATAGAAAATTCTCCCGTGACTTCCCTTTCTGTGGCCTTGAAAACTCCTGTTAAGACTTGGTCTATTTTATATTTCAATGCCTAACGAATCACGTGACTTAGATTAATACACAATTTGTTGGTAATCAGAAAACAGTATAGAAGCAAAGCCCCCTCATTATGATTCATGGCTAATAGTGTTGATTTTGAAATGATGATGAGAACAAAAGCTTTGGATTCAAATGATCATGCTCTAGTACTCAGTCCTGCTCTGCCCAGTGCTTGCCTTGTATCTGTGGGTTAGACCATCAGCATCTCAAAACTTTGGTCACCTGTTCCGTACGATGCAAGAATCCCTTTGTTGCAAGGCTGCACTCCATATCAGTTCACAGTGAGGAGGTGAATGGCAGCCTTGGACATTATTATTAAGTGCGGATTTATTATTATATGCTCAGTTATTCCAGGGGAGAATTGATTGAGTTGACTGCGATTGTATCCCAATAGACATAACCCTAAACAGAGCAGCCATGGCTTGTTAAGGAAAAACACCTTAAATTTAGTATTTTCCTAGTGCAGCACACGTTATTAAGCACTAACAATGGCCCAGGACAAGGGACCTCAGTAGAAGGTTTCACACCAAGCATGCAGTGTAGGTTCATGCCATTGCTGGTTAGAATGCAGCTTTGTTCTTCTCGAAGACTTTTGTGAAAGACGGAGCTGAACTTTCCATTTATGCTGCCTACGTGCCAGGCACTATGGTAAGCACATGTAACAGCCCTATGCCCTAGGTATCATCCTTGATTTATTAGTTTATTTCCTTGTGGTGTGCGGGCATGGCTGGGTGGTTTACATGCATGTGTATATGTATTTGCACACACGTGGGCCTAAGTGTGTTCAGGTGGACAAGCATATGTGTGTTCGTGCTTATGAATGCTAGATGTTGGTATTGGGTATTGAGGCAAGGTCTCTTGCTGAAGCTGGAGTTCTAGCCTTTTAGCCTAGCTAACTAGCTTACCTTGAAATTCCCTCTGAGTCCTAAGAACTAGGAATCCAGGCAGAGTGCCACATCTGTCCGGTTTTAATTTTTTTAAAATGCAGGCTTTGGGGATTCAAACTCTGAACCTCAAGTTTGCGTATCAAGGGCTTCATTCTCTGCACCATCTCTCCAGCTCACTTGTTTTTGTTTCTTGAGGTAGAGTTTCACCCTTAGCTCACACTGGATGAGAACTCATTATGTAGCCCAGGCTAGCCCCAAACTCTCAGGGGTCAACCCCGCCCCCCCACTTCCGTTTCCCAAATTCTGAGGTGTGTATCACCAAATCTTGTTCTATCATTGTTTTAGAGATGAGATTACCAGGGTTCAGATGATTAAAATCTTGTCTGAAGTCTCCACTTTGTGGAATTAAGTGGTGGTTTAGGTAGAACTGATATCTTCTATTAGGACAAATCTTGCTTTCTTACATGGGTAGTAGAAAAGTCTGGAGTATAAGCAGGATTCACAGAGGAATAGTCTATTGCCATGTAAGTGAGCAAATTCCATCCAAAACTAAAGAGAGGTACAGGCAGCATATTCCCTTGGGGATAATGAGGAAGCAAGGGAGACAGGTGAAGAGTTTGAGGGGACCCCTGCTGCTTCTGTGGTGCTACATTTCAAGTCTGAGGAAAAACAAAGAAACTGTTGGTACACATCCTAGAAGATGAAGGTGAAGGGTAGATGGAAGCCCAGAATCTAGAATCACCCACTGTGGGCTTGACCTCCTGATTTTCAGTAGGCATCCCCACTGGCCTGGGTAAGTTACTTGTCCAAGCCTCCATCTTTCCTATAGGAAGTCGGAATAAAATACTACCCATGTAGCATTCCAATCTGATGATGACGTGATGATGATGGTGATGATGTCAGTGATGATGATGATGGTGATGGTGATGATGATTGTGATGATGGTGGTGGTGATGATAATGGTGATGATTATGATAATGATGGTGATGGTGGTGGTGATGGTGATGGTGGTGATGATGATGATGATAACGATGATGATAGTGGCTAGTCACTCTAGAAGGATTTGCTCAGTAAATAATTCTCCCCAGATAAAAGAGTTCTGGCGATTAAATATTAACACACAGGCAGTGCATAAAGGGAGGCAAGTTTGCATTTGGCAAGTTCTCAGTAGTTATTGTCTGGTGCTATTGTTTATCAAGATCATGGAGACCGCAATTTGACTCTCCTTGGTGTGATTTTCCATCCTTGACTTTCTTTTCCCTTGTCCACAAAATAAGTGGCATCTTCTCTACTTAGGGATGTTATGGTCCAGAAACCAATAGCAAGGAGTCCTTCATGGCCTCCAGGCTAAAGGGGTGCATACTGCCTATGGTCCATCATTTCCTCTCCTCCAAAGTGAGATAGCCTCTCTTCCAAAGGGGAAGAAGTGGAAAAGGGAAGATAGGCAAGGCCCATGTGGGTGTGGGCTACTCCAAAATGGGGTCCCTGGCTAGAATCCCTAGTCAAAAGTAATCCAGATCAGTGCAGGGAGTCTGAAAATACACAGTTTTTCTGTCCATTCAGAGATCAAGAAACAAGCAACAGTTCAGGGAGCTAGCCTGGAGGGTTAGGTCACCCATCAAATAATCCCCTCCATTCCCTGGGACCAGTAAAGGTGCGGGATCAGACCCACCTCTGAGAGATCTCCAAGGCTATATAGCTGGGCACACAGGAAGCTACCAGGAAGCTGGGGCTGAAAGATCTTTAGATTGAAGTCAATAAACACACAGCAGCTGACTTCACCAATGAGTGAGGACCTCGGATGTGAAAGCACATCTCAGTGGTGCGAAGCAAGGCACTCCCTCCTCCCACCCTTAGGCAGCACAGAATGCTGCTCCAGTCCCCTTGGGAACATGTCTGTCACTTTGGAAATGGGAGCAGGGCTCTAAATCCACTGATTTTTCTATCGCCGCTCAGAATAGGTGCTTAAAGGGGAATGTAAGTGGAGTCATAAATCAAGAGAATTACACTGACGCCTCACTTGAGTGAAATGTCACCCAAGCAAGTGCAGCTTCGGAGCTGATGGAAATGATGCCCTGAGCAGGCTTCTGTGTACAGGGAGTGTGTACACTGACAGCCATCAGTGACATGACATGAGGGATTTTGCTCTGCTTCTCCTGACACTGACGCGTCACTGGATACCGTGGTACTGTGATAAGGTTTGAACCGGGATTGCCACATTTTGGTGACACAGACACATGGGATACATCCTATTTCTATCTCTAATTTACTGATGTTTAACATTGAGGCCTAGAGATCAAGGTTACACTAGGAGTCTAAGATGGGACTGGAAGCAAGACCAGGCACTGTGTAGCTTATAGCCTGTGCGATTGGGTCCTACATTATTCTTCCCCTTCTGGCATTGGCCAATAGCAGACATTCTAACAAGACAATTCCATAGGGCATGCGCAGGAAAAAGAGACTGTGCGGCTGCCTCCTGTGGTCAAGATGACTAATTTACAAGTCACAGAGGAGTCACCGGGAACTATTTAAGGCGAATTTGAAGGATTTAAATGTTGTAAAGAGCCGCACTAGAAAAAAAATAAGATCTTGTTGTGGTGGTATTTTATTTGTACTGAAATGTGATTTTGATTGTATGTTAATAAATAAAGTTCCCCGGGGGTCAGAGCTATTAGAGCCATAGCAAGAGCATGGTGGCGACGGCGGCGGCAGCGGCAGCGGCGGCAGGGGTGGCAGCACACGCCTTTAATCCCAGCACTTGGTAGAAGAGCTAGGTAGATCTCTGTGTGTTCAGGGATACAGCCAGCATTGGAGACATACGCCTTTAAGCCCTGGAGGGTGGTACTTACAGGCAGTGACAAGGCAGTCATGTGTTTGGGTTTACAACCAATGAAAAGGCAGAACAGAAATGCTATTTAAAGACAGACACACAGGAAGTAGCTCTCTTTCAGGAAGCTAGGAGCACTGCAGGGGGTAAGATTTTAGCTCTGAGCTCTGACCTCTCGGCTTTCTCTTTTACATTGGTTCTGTGTTTTTTATTTTAATAAGACGGTTGGTTACATCTACATCTTGTCATTGCCATAATGGGTCTAGCTTCTGTGTGTGGGCTGCTGTGGGATGGCAGCCTCACCTGTTAGGATGATGAATGGCTCTCAGAAGACAGATGTCTTCAGCAGCTCTCATCCCCGAGTAGATGTTGGGTACCAATCTGGTTGCCACTGTTTTGCATTAGAAGTACTCTTCTCCCTTGGTTTTACTTGAATATCTTCACCAGTCTTTGGGGTCCTGAGATTCTATAATGATGCTAATAGTGTTTGCGTTCAGACACCACATCAGAAGGTGTGATGTGATGAAATCTTTCCTCAGCCATGGGACACATGGGCTCATCTCATCCTTGGTAGTGATATGCCACCCATTTTGATTCATCATTTTTTCCCTAGGGCCCATTAACTGTCCAGGAAGCCCTTATGAATTAGACAGCTAAGGTTTACTTTTTCTCTCTCAACCTCCTATCTTGTGGGAATGATAATTTATCCTCAGAAACCTCCTTGATCTGTTTTTTAGCTTTCAGAGTTCTATTCTTTTTCTTTTTAATATTAAAAAAACCAGGATTATAAATGTATATAATTTTCATTTCTCTTTTGCTTTGTGTATTATATCCAATTATATAAAATCAGTTTCTATTGCCAGTTATATTGACTTTCTATTGTGCTGATTATCCTTGTGTATCTATTCATGTTTATAAACAAGTTCCTGGGTAGCTGGGAAGGATTAGAGAATCTATTTACTGATATGCTTTCTCTCTCCTTTTGAAGGAAGTCTGTGTGGTGTTGGGGGAGCAATCAACAATGACCATTGTTTTAAGATGAATGGGCAAGGAGCTAGCAGTTAGATACCAGACCAGCCCTCCAGATTCCAGAGGCAGGTTGACTTGAAAATTCTATTCCCAAACTAAAAAGCATAGATGTTCTGTTGTTCATCTGAGAGTTTTCCTCTTGGGATAATGATGACTAGACAATGATGATGATGATGATGATGATGGTAGTTATGGTGATGACAGTGATATGACAAAAGCTGTAACTGCTACTTATAGACAGGCCCTGTCTTAAGCACATCATGTACATAGATTCATTCACCATCCACAAGCATCTTTGATCTATGTACTGTAGTATTGCTTCCTTGTATTCCCATCTTTTGTGGGACCACCAGCTCCCCGATAACAACATGGAGACTTAATATGAATTACAAAAGCTTGGCCTTAGCTTAGGCTTTTTTCCAACTAGCTCTTGTAATGTAAATTGACTGCTTTTAATCTACATTCTGCCACATGGCTTGGTAACCTCTGTTCTGTACCATACATCCGACTTCTTCAGAGTCTCTGGCAAAATCCACACGCTTCCTAGATCCCTCCTCCTCTTCCTCTCTCTCCCTGGAAATCTCGCCTATTCTCTCCTGCCTAGCTATTGGCCATTCAGCTCTTTGTTAAACCAATCAGAAGGTGCCTTAGGCAGAGACACATCTTTAGAGTGTGCACAAATGTCCCAAAACAGTGTACAGTTTCTATCCTATTTTCAAAGACAAGGGAATGGAAATGGGGAGAGGTTGAATAACCTGCCCAAAGTCACACAGGGAGTAAGTGGCAGAGGTAGCCTTTGAACAAAGCTAGCTTGGCCCCATGCTCCATTCTTTCATTTTTAGGTTGTATTGCTGACTGACTGCCCTCCATGGGCAGAGGTGAGGAGTCTAAGAAAAGGCTTCACATATAGGACAAAGCTTCCATATATATAGTGTGCTGATCCTTCCAGCAGGACCTCTGAGCTATGGATGGTGCTCAGGTTACTATCTTGAAATGACTTGCAAAGGTTTCTGGGTAGTTTTCTAATATTGGAAATTCACTGTGTAAAAAGAATAAATAAATTCAAGCTGTAATATGAACTCCCACTTATTTCATTTGTATTTCTGCATAATCAAGAAAGGTATTTGTTATCACTGAAATATAGGATTTAATAGACATGTGCTCTAAGTAGATGGAATCCCTGGAAATCTGAGTAGATGTTTAATAGGCTGAAGAAAGAACAGTTTAGCCGCAACAAGCCTGATGATTTGGAGGATTCATGAAGCTATTCTTTAGAAAAACACAAAAGGAAACAGATTGCTCTCTTCAGAATTCAGTGATTTCCTAAGGATCACCTGAAGTGCCTTCCAAGATTGATTTATGCTTGTAAAACATTTGGTACAAAGACAATTGTTCTTTTTTCTTTTTAAACAAAATTTTCAGTACTTTGTTTCTATAGTTATTACAAGGACCAAATTACCTAAAATACATACAAACACTTAAGTAGTTGAGTCTCAGTGGGCATGCTTATAATCCTAATGCAGGCAAGATGATTGTGAGTTTGAGGCCAGCCTGAGCTATGCAGTGAAGGGTGGTCTCAGGAGCAAAATAAATAAAATAAATAAATAAATAAAAATCCTGGCATACTGCAGTATATTTTTAAAGCTCATTTTCTCTGAAGTCATGGATCTGTGAGCCACGCTGGAGCACCCATGCTCCAAACTGGAAACTTACTCAAAATGCAGAGGAAAAGGTGGTACAGAGCACAGACTACAGAGTTGTAGAAAGCAAAGCTGAAGTCGTAGCCCTAACTCAATGGTATGGCTTATTACTACTCAGTTTCCCCATCTATAAAATGGGTGTCATAATAAATCTACTTAGTGCAATACTAAGAAGATGGGGTACATGTGTGGACTTGTGTTCATTATAAAGGAGGTGGGAAGCACATAGAACATTACATGGCACATAGCAACAGCAAAACCACAGTTACCTTCTGTTATGCAATTATCATAATTCCCAAGCTTTAGGGACAGATTTTAGGCCCATAAGCATTTTGCAAAGCATGAACATAAAGAAACTCCAAAGCAGTGTGCCCCCCTGCAGTACAGGCAGCTTGAGAAATCCCCTCTTCTCATGAAGTTTTGGGAGGGACGTCAGTTTCTGGGGATGTTTTGAGACAGAACTTTTCATATTCAAATAAAAGTTTTAAAAAACGTATTTCAGGGGCCAGTAGGATGAGTCAGTGGGTAAAGGCGTTTGCTGCCAAGCTAGAGGACCTGGATTTCATGGATTCCTGGGACGCTCATGGTGGAAGGAGAGAACCGACTCTCACAAGTTGTCCTGTGACCTCTGTGCCACATGCCTGTGCACACACAATAAGTTAATGTTTTAGTATGTTAGTAAAAACATATTCCATACCAGTTTACACAGACTCATTATATACAAAAGCATTCATAACCTGACAGCATTTGCAAATTTCAATACGAGATGGAAGGGTTCTTTGGGAAAATGAATTTAGGTGTTAAGCAAATAGTTCTAGCTCACAAAGGATGATAATTTGTATTTGTTAAGTATTGCTTCAGGTCAGGACTCTAGTGGCCTAGATTATCTGAAATTGTATTTACATTTTATAAGAAAGTACATTTTTTATTATTATTATTTCAGGGTACTAGAAAACAACACGGTTAGCTGCTTTGAGGAAATTGTCGAATCTTAAAAATCAGATTAAATAAATTATTTACGTAGGAAGAAGCTTGCTCCTACTCAAAGGAGCATGGGTTTTATGAACGGTGTGTGGTCAAAGTGGAAGAACTTGATGGTTTCTGAAGAAGGTTCCTAGCACACGGCATCTTCCAGTGTTCACTACTTTCCATATTGCATTTGGGTTAGCCCTGTGTATGATTTAGTTGATGAATACCTTTCCTCTGCCCAGGTCTTAAAAGGTTGTAGCTTTCAGAAGCAAAGCTGAGTCTAACTGATGGTTTCTTTTCTCCTCTGATAATAATATGCTTACTAGTGAAATAGTGGCATGAGCATCATGGGAATTACCAGTCACTTTCTGCTTAGATTTAAGTCCAGCTCCACAAGATGAAACTTATACCTGATACCACTAACCAGGCCAAGAGCCCGTGACATGTAGACAGGTGATAGACTGTAGGGAAGACCCTACTACTACTACTTAATGGACCTTAGTACTAAATGGATTCCTAATGACTTATCATTATACCCATAGATCTATGTGTCTCCCAACCCTCACCTGAGGAGCTGATATTTGCAGTAGATGGTGACTAACTCAGAGACCCACAACCGACCTAGGTACAGAGAATAAGAGACCGCAGCATGCTCAGTCCTAAAGAGAATATATATACTGCACCCCACACACCTCCCAAGGCTTATGGATCATTACAGAAGAGTGTTAGAGGCAGAGGTGTTAGGTTACTATGAGGGAACATCTGGACACAGCAGGGCAGCTACACATATGAACTCATAACAGCTGTGAGGCCAAGGTGGATATGAGAAGAATTGTGTTGGGGGGAATATGATTAAAAAAAAAAATTGCGTAAAACTCAAATATTTAGAAAGTAAAAGACTAAGAAACCCCAAAGTGGGGAGACTGGGCTTGAAACCTCTGCACTTAGGCTGTGAGGCCCCCTAAGCCACCATGGATGTTCTGTCGGAGAAAATAAATGGAGACTAGGAAGAGAGAGAACGAGAGTGGCCTAGCTTTCTGAGCATGCTGCCTGAGGCAGGTAGGAGATTGACAGAAGATATCAGCTTCCTTGCTTTCCCTGACAAAGGCCAAGGCATGTGCTTGGGCCACAGTAGACAATACAGATGAATCAAGAGTCCTCAGAAGGTCATTGCCACAAGCAAAATCACCGAAGCCGAAGGACCATCCAAGTGAACTGAGCAGCCCACAGAATCTTCATAGATGAGAAGAGGGTTGTTGTTTGAATCCACTAATCTTCAGTGGTTTGCCACACACCGTAGATGCCTAAAGCAAGAACAGCATCCAGATGGTTTCCCTTCGTTTCACTTGCCAAATACAACTTGAGTACATTTTCAGTTTGTTCTCAGGTCCCTTCTGAACACTGTGTGCTGACTGAATCCTCGGTGTCTTAAAAGAACAGACACCAGCTCATTGTAATACATCAGTGATTGCTGGTGGGAATGTAAATAGCCACTCTGGAAATCAGTATGGCAGTTTCTCAGAAAATTGGGAATCAACCAACCTCAAGACTCTTGGGCATATACCCAAAAGATGTTCAATCATACCATAAGGACACTTGCTCAACTATGTTCATAGCAGCATTATTCATAATAGCCAGAACCTGGAAACAACCTAGATGCCCTTCAACTGAAGAATAGATAAAGAAAATGTGGTACATTTACACAATGGAGTATTACTCAGCTGAAAAAAAAAATGACATCATGAAATTTGCAGGCAAATGGATGGAACTAGAAAAAAATCATCCCGAATAAGGTAACCCAGACCCAGAAATACAAACACAGTATGTACTCACTCTTAAATGGACATTGGATGCAAAGCAAAGGATAACCAGGCTACAATCCACAACCCCAGAGAAGCAAAGTAAAAAGGAGGACCCTAAGAGGGGCACACATGGATAGCCCCAGGGGAAAAAAAGAAACACAGCAGTGAAATAATACAGTGTTGTCTGTAGCTACTCATATCTTGTGTCATATATTCCTTCTATACAGAAATCTGTTAAGTTAATCTAAAAGTAGATTTTCAGGTTTCATCTTTAGTTTTAAGTTTTAAAACACACAAACCAGGACATGTGTGTACATTATAGGCAAAGTCCTTTCTGGGTCACCACCATATACTTATCAACAGATCAGCTCCTAAGTAATGCCCCACCCCCCAGTTTTATGCTTTCATTTTGAAGGGACCAAAAGGAGAGATGAAACTATACTTCACATGTGAGACTTTGGAGGAGTGGAGAGTGGGTGTTCACAGCCAGACGAGGAGCAAGACGAGATAGAAAATAAACTGAAAGGTGTGGGGTGCTTGCCTGCCTGGATTTTATTAGTTTTTTGAGTACTGAACTTTGATGAAGAGGGACAAAAGCATGATAGGAAAAACTTTTGGGAGAGTAAATGCAGGACACAAAGGTATTTTGTTGGGCTGACATTGTGCTTCTTGGACTGTGACTCTGAAAATCTTGAGAACTATTTCTGGAGATTTTTGTGGTTTACACAAGGAAAGTCATTGCCAGATTCAGCAAATGGTGGTTGTCTTAGGGTTTCTATTGTTGTAATGTAACACCATGACCAAAAAGCAAGTTGGGTAGAGAAGGATTTATTTGGCTTACACTCCCATATTACTGTTTATCATCGAAGGAAGTTAGGTAGGAATTCAAAGAGGGCAGGAACCTGGAGGCAGGAGCTGATGCAGAGGCCATGAAGGGGTGCTGCTTACTGGCTTGCTTTCAAGACTTGCTCAGCCTGCTTTCTTATAGCACCCAGAATACCAGCCCAGGGATGGCACCACCCACAGTGGGCTGGGCCCTCCCCCATTGATCACTAATTAGGAAAATGCCTTACAACTGCATCTTATGGAGGCATCTTCTCAGTTGAGATCCCCTCCTTTCAGATAACTCTAGTTTGTGACAATTTGACATAGACAAGCCAGCACAGTGGTATATAAGGTATTAGGTTACATTCAGTGTGGAGAAGGGGACAATATAAATTTGATAGGTTCTTACATGACTCATGATCAAGTTAGAAAGCTAAGGGACTTGCTCCACTCAGCTAACAACAACAGTACTGACTGAGCAGAATGTCCCTGATAAATCAAGACTGGGGTTGGGAGATCAGCTACTTATGAAACAAGAGGGATGGCGTCCCCTGCTTCATCTGTTTGAATGAATGTGCACACATGTGCATTTTCTAATAGAAGCTAAAGGTATAATCCTGGCTGGCCTCCCAGGAAGAGCTCCCAACAGGACAAAGAGTGGTGAGGCCTTTGGATGCGTTAGTTCATCAATGTAACTTTTAGAGTGGCTTAGAGTCTGCCTGGTAAGCTAGAAGTCACAATTTTTTAAGATTTATTTATTTATTTTTTATATTTAAGTTAAGCGTATGTGTATGGAGGTGTGTGTGTGTGTGTGTGTGTGTGTGTGTGTGTGTGTGTGTGTGTGTGTGCATGTGAGTTCCAGTGTCCACAGAGGCCAGAGGTATGAAGTCCTCAGGAGCTAGAGTTGTAGGCAGTTCTGAACAGTCCATGATGGGTGGAAATCAAGCTCGGGTCTTCTACAAACTGGCAAGGGCTCAGCTGAACCATTTCTCCAGCTCCATGATTTTGAAAGCTGGTTTCAAAATTACTTTTCTCAGCTACTTAGGGGCCCAAGTAACAAAGCAGATCCCAGTGATGGTGAATGCCCCCCAGTGCCTACACAGTGTCTGGAGAGCCATGGGAAGTTAGGGGTTGCCCAAAGGAAAAAACTATCCTTGAACATTTGGAGAGAGAGGCCTTGGAAATCATGTGATGGGCTCTGTTGATATCAGAACTTGAACTGGCCATCTGGAAAAAAGACAATGGGGATCTGAGAAAGTAAAGGAAGGAGATCGGCTTCCATGGGAACCAAGGGGACTAACTGGATCACAGAACACACAGGACGCTTGGGAACTGTGTTAACGGTTTGGAGAACAGAGGGGAAACTGGTTAGTGTATATGAGCAGCTGTGGGTAGAACCGGAATATTTATTTCATTTCATTCACATTGAAACAACTTCATTTGTACTCACTATTGCAAGGACACTCTAGGTCGCACAAAATGAACAGGCTATGATGTCGGACAGGAAGTGCCGAGGGGAAGGAAAATTCAAATGTGGTTTCAAAAGGTGACCTCTTCTGGCGGCAGGTACCACCCATTTGGGAGAAGGCTCTTCCCTCAGTGAGGTGGAAGGGCCTGCTTTCACTGCACGGAATAGCTACTCTAGGAGCACAGGCTTCTGATTTATTGTCTTAAACACTTGTCAGTGTGCCCCTATGAAAATCTAGGCCAATCAGCGTGAAGCAGAGCCCAGCAATGTTCTTGGACAATGTACATTTAAGAGGGTTTCTTTGGGTAAAGATAGACACAAAGTGAATCCTGTTCTCAAAGTCATCTTTTCCTGCCAAGGTTATATAGCAATGGCTACATCTCTGGGATGCAGGACTCCTTTTTTTTTTTTTTTTTTTGATTTTTGATTTTTGAGATAGGATTTCTCTGCATAACAGCCCTAGCTGTCCTAGAATTCACTCTGTAGACCAGGCTGGCCTCGAGCTCACAGAAATCCGCCTGCCTCTGCCTCCCGAGTGCTGGAATTAGAGCCATGGACCACCACCACCCAGCTGGTTGCAGGACTCTTCTAGATCCTGGAAAGAAACCTACAGCCATGGCAAAGCTTAGATAAGGAAGCCAAACTTCCTTCTCAGGAAAAATAAGATGCACACATCTCATTAAGACCCTGACTAGAGAGAAAGCACAGCAAGAAACAGTTAAGTTAACATCTTTGAAGCTAACATCTTTGAGGCAACACAGCCTTACCTGAACGTCCACTGATAGGCTGAAATTATGTAACAAGGATATTTAAATACCTGTAGAAGAAAACCACGTGACTGCCCATGGTAACCGGGATTTTGCGCTAGGGACTCGCGTTTGGATGGTTTGTCTTTTCATGCGTCTGTCAGTTTCCTTTGCTACTTTCTTCCTTTTTCACTTCATTTGCCCTTTTGTGTTGTGCCTGTGTCCGCCTGAGGTCCCTGAGGTGTGGCCCTTTGTCCTTCAGAGACACATCACCGATAAGCAGCTGTAAGTGTCTTCTGTGCTGGGACACAGGTTATCCCTCCCCTAGGTGGCTGCTTCAACATGTCCTAGTCCTCAGAGAACTTGCTTCTTCCTGATTATGTTTTTTTTCAAGACAGGGTTTCTCTGTATAGTTTTGGTGCCTGTCCTGAATCTCACTCTGTAGACCAGGCTGGCCACGAACTCACAGAGATCCGCCTGGCTCTGCCTCCCGAGTGCTGGGATTAAAGGCGTGTGCCACCCACTGCCCGGCCCTTCTTCCTGATATTTTTTTTTGTTTCTGCATCACCACCACCCCACCTCACCCCACCTCACCCCACCTCACCTCACCCCACCTCACCTCCTGCACCCCCCTCCCACCCCGACTTTAATTCTGGATTCAGCTGACAGTATTGACGGAGGCAGGGACTCTACCACTGAGCTATAAGCCCAGCCTCATTCATTTTAATGCAGTTTCCCAAACAGCTTTGTTTCCCCATTTGAGTAGTAATAGGTCTCAGCCTGAAAAACAAAACCTCACTGCCAGGCCCCTCGGGTTTTCAAGTGGTTTATTTACCATTACAACTGAGATGGCGGACAGTCCTACCCTCGATCCTTGTTGCTCAAGTGTTTAAATATGACTGTTTCCAAAATGGAGTAGCTAAAAAATCTAGGATAGATTTAGGAACTGTTTTAACGCGTTTGTTGGTGCTTTTGAAGGTGGTCCGTCTTGAGATCTCCTTTCTCCTTGCTCTGTATCCTTCTGGCTAAGCGTGAAGGACAGGTATCATGGCTGAAGAGGCTGTTTTGGGGAATTCGTTTCTAATAGGCCTGAAGCAAGTCAAGAAGCCGGCATTGTAAAAGATGCTTCGTGAGTGATATGCACGGTGTTTAGGTTCCCAGCCATGTGCAGGAGCCAGCCTGCATTAGGTCGACGTTTAGCGCGTTGGTGAATTATGTTGATACATTGTTTAGAAGGGGATTTCCTAAATTTTAATGGTCATTTTAAAGACCACATGCAATGGAAGTTTAATTTTAACGATGACTCCAGTGTCTCGCTTCAGCCAAACCCTAAGGAGGGGGTGTAAGCCGTTGAGGAAAGACAGGGAGACTGGTTGCTTAGGCATGGCTCTGTGGTCAGGGTTCCGGTTGGAAGCTCAGCTCTAGGCTACACTGTTTATGGAGTCATGGAAGAGGTTTTAACTTCTTTAAACCTCACTTTCCCCACCTCTAAGGAGAGAACAAGCGTGTTACACAGACTGCATGAAAGGATTCACCCAGAATACTAAGCCCACTGGGCGTCGCTTGTAATAAATGGACAAGTGGCATTTCATATTTCTTGGTGGGCTGTCCTTGAACTTCATTACCAGCCCATGTTTGAGAAATTCTTTGTGACTTGACTTCAGTTGGGATACGCAGCCGCTGTGTTGCTACAGAACCTTCCGGAAAATTTTAGATGCTTCTTTTCTCACCATCCCATTGGATTTGAGTGCTCATGTGGCCGGGGTTTAGTTGATCAGAGCTCAGGCACAAATGCCAAGTCAGGAGTGACAGATACAAAGGGCCCGGAGGGGAGAATCTGTCCTGGTGGTAGTGGTAGCTGGGGCAGCCAGTCCATTCTGTGGGACAGCGGTGCTGTGGAGGCTTCTAGAATTGTCTCTGGCAGGATCACAGCCAGCTGTGGGACCCAGCGGACAGTGTGAGCAGAAGGTCATCCATGGACTGGATTTATAGCGTGATATGCTGTGCTACCTCCCCTCACTTGCTCCTGTCTGTTCCAAAAGTTGGGTTCTCCATCCTTTCCAGTGACTTTTGTGAGCAGTCTGATGTCAATTAATTCATTCTGTTGCAAGTCAGAAAGAATTGTTTCCCACTACTTAGCTTTCAGAACTCTGAGGTAGCCGTGAAGTCAATTTTTAAGCTATGTTCTTTTGGTGAATAAGTATGGAAAAAGGTCTCTGGGCAGACCGTTATTATAAACACCTTAAAGATTGCAAGCATGCTTGCCATATTCACCCCATATGCTTGGGGGCTAGAAAAATATCTGATATTGTAAGGAAAGGGTGAATTATGGGTAGAGACATAGCAATGACATGTTCTCATCTCCAAAAAGGTTATAAAAAAACCACACAGACTAATCAGAACCTGCTGTCCACGCCTCAGAAGACACAAAAGGGGCAAACCTGCTGATATTTTCTTATTCTCAAGGATGAGTACTTTCTAGAGACAAAGACTATGTGGAATGGGAATTTCAGGACTTATTAATATTGGTCCTGGTGTACAGATTGATTAACAAATTAAACAGAGCTGAGCAGAAGTTGGATTAGAAAAATTTACTTGTAAACAAGATGGAATGACAGAAAAAAAATGGATTAAAAAGTAAGGGTCTAGGCTATGTGAGGAGATTTAACAGATTTTTATCTGGAAGAGATAAGGTATAAAAATGGCAAGAGAAACTATTTTCAGTTGCCCAGAACTCATGAAAAACATTTATTCTCAAATAAGAAATTTAATCAAGATTTATTTTTTTATCTACATGTATGTGTACATGCGAGTGTATGTCACATGTGTGTGCAGTGCCTGTGGAGGGTACAAGAGGATGTTGAATTCCCTGGAGCTGGAGTTCCAGGTGGTTGTGAGCTGCCCACTGCCCTGGATGGACGCTGGGGACTGAACTTAGGTCTTCTGCAAGAACAAGAAGAATGATTAACTTGAGTTATCTCGCTAACCCATCACATAAAACCGTTTTGTTTTCAAAAGAAGTACATTCAAATCTACACAGCAAATGAGAGAGGGAATGAGGGAGAGAGAAGGGGAGAAAAGGTATTTTCTTCAGAAGGAACAGCAGTTAAACCAACAGCTGACTTCTTGATAAGCACTGTGGGTGTTGGAAGGTGTAGTGGCTTCACTGTCATAGATAACACAACCACATTTACGTCAACAGTGGACAGCAACCTTGACAGGAGTCCTTGGGATTAGAATGCTTAATGGAGCCCTAGCTTTCATAATCTGTTTAACTATACTTTTGCATAACCACAAAATTAGAGAACTAGGCACTTTTCAGAATACGTTCTGGTTGTTCAGCACCAGATTACTAGAATGGTCAACTTAGAACTTTTTGAACCTGTGTTTTTATTGGCTGAGAATGTCATACATGCATATAACATGAGTTGATCAAATCCACTCCTTGTTCCCTCCCCTCTAACTCCTCCCCACCACCTTGCTCACCCCATTTCATATGTTCTTTTTAACCCAGGGGATCCACTTAGTGCTGCCAGTTCCTATGAGTGTAGAACCACCAACTGGAACAGGGATGGCCCCTCAGAGGCTGCACCCAAGAAGAAAATTTGGTTTTCTCCAAGAAATCATTAATTGCTAAAGGCTCCTCAGCTGGGGGTGGAAATTTGTGAGTTCTCCCTCAAGCATGATTGGATTTCTGTTGGGTTGGTCTTATATAGGTCTTGTGAGTGCGGTCATACCTGCTGTGAGGTCACCTGTTCAATGGCCCAGAAAATTCCAGTTCACTGTAGATGTCCACTACCTCTGGTTCTTACATCCTCTCCACTCTGTAGCTGGAGTTTTTTCCAGTCCTACCTGGCCCACGGTCAGGACAAATCTCTCTCACCCGCCAGTCCCGCAGCCACTCAGACCCAACTGAATAAACACACAGAGACTTATATTGCTTACAAACTGTATGGCCGTGGTAGGTTTTTTGTTATCTAGTTCTTCTATCTTAAATTAACCCATTTCTGTTAATCTATATGTCATCACGTGTACTGTGACTTTACCTGTTGCCTTTACATGCTGCTCCCTGGACAGCAGGCTGGTATCTCCTCCCTTCCATCTCCCAGCCTCTCCTCTCGTTTGTCCCGCCTATCCTATACTTCCTGCCTGGCTACTGGCCAATCAGTATTTTATTTATCAACCAATCATAACAACATATATTCACAACATTCAGGACATCCCACAGCACCACCCTGTCTTTCATGATGGTCCCCCTGTCTTGGAGGGAAGGCAGTTAGATATTGATGTCCCATGTAGAGCTGAGCACTTTACTGTCTCTTATTCTTTGTACAATTGACCAGTTGTGAGTCTCTGAATTAGTTTCCACCTACTGCAAAAAGTTTCTCTGATGAAGGTTGGGAGATGATACACAGCTCTTGGCTTAAAGATAAGAACTGAGGGGGAAGTTTGTTACTATGGCCATTTAGCAGAATAATAGTATTGGGTTCTCCTCTAGGGACTATGACCTAGCCAGCAATGGGGTTTGACCTGGATGATGATATCAGAAATGATCTCTCTCTTATAGAGCAGAAAGTAGTTGATTACTCCCCATAATATTTATTCCACTATAGCACTAGTAAGCATATCTAATCCAGGCCAGTCACTGTTCTCACTCCCTCTATGATGGACTGTTACTTGGAAATGTAAGATAAAATAAGCCCATTTCTCCCCAAGTCTTTTTGATCAAAATATTATCAAAGTATCAGAACCCAAACTAGAGCAGAAACTGTTCCAGATAGCGAGCTATTGCTGTGATGGAGCTGACCCTGTGTTTCTGCTCCATTATTTTGTGGTTGTCGTTTAGAGGATTGTGGCAGGTTAACAGCTCATTAAAACTTGAAACTTGGTTTCTTTTCTTCCATGGCGGCATGCAAAGACACTTCCAGCAATAAGAAAGTTAGCCAGCATGAATGAAGCTTCCAGGTCAGTACCAGTATTTCTCCATGTCATATGACTCAAGTATGCGGTTTCTTCTGCTGTGGGTTCTTACCACCAAGATCAGAGTAACCAAGAGCGACAATAATAGCGTGTAATATTTGGAGGATCAGCTTAACAGAGGTAACTCATACCTGGCAATGAATGGGCTTTTTATTTTATAACCTATGTTGTGTAGGGGGAGAATTGTCATGCCATTATAGGGTCAATTCATTTAAACTTCCATACATATACATATACATATACATATACATATACATATACATATACATATACATATACATATACATATACATATACATATACATACACACACACACACACACACACACACACACACATATATATGTATATATATATGAACAGATGGTCCTTAGTTGTTTAAAAAAGCAAGCAGAACAAGACAGTAAGGAGCTTTGCTCCCTCCATGATGGACCATTACCTAGAAATGTAAGATAAAATAAGCCTGTTTCTTCCCAAGTCATTTTTGGTCAATGTATTATCCAAGTATCAGAAACCAAACTGGAGCAGAAACTGTTCCAGATGATGAGCTATTGCTGTGATGGAGTTGACCTCGTGTTTCTGGCTTGCTCATTTGTTTTTGTTGTTGTTTAGAGGATTGTAGAAGATCTGGAGCTTTGAAATGGAAGAGACACTGAGGTCTAGGCGCTTAGCAAGCTGTCCCATGGGTACTTGGGAAAAAAAGAATGCTGAGAGAAGTGTAGACCGTGTAGACCTGGCTTATAGAGTTTTAGATGGGAACAAAGACTATCAGGGGCATTCATGTGGTATATTTGAATTAAAAATCTGTGGTTTCTGATCAGCGGAGGCTAAAGAATTATCTATGGTTACCAAGAGACCAACATCACTGAAGTGAAACCTTTAACTTCCTGAGATATGCTAGTTAGCTCAGGTGGGAAATCAGTTAAGATTTAGGGGCCAGCATCACTGAGACAAAATCCTCTGGGAAGTATTTCCTTGGAGTCAGCACACCAGCTTTTATGTAACAGCCCTAAGTCCCACCAAGAGCCTAAACGTCTTTTTGTGGTCCCAACTCAATACTATCCAATTACTGATTTTTAGCATAGAAATTACAGGGAACACATTCATTTCACAGATTTATTCAGTGAGGCCAGCAGTTCTGAAATGCCTACTGTTAATATAAAATGACAACTCCACTTTAAAGGAAATAAGGAAACAGTTTCTTGTGAGCTGACTATGAGTGACGATGTCCTGGGAACATGGGGTCAACTTGCCCTGAACAGCATCTGCAGTGGAAGACATTGCATGAACTTCGACAGTTAGAGAAGAAAACAAAGTCCTAAATCAATACATTTGCCAGTTGCATTGCTGATGATATCAGGGAGGTAAGACTCTAATAGCACAGTGGTGGAAACCCATAGGTTTAAGAAGCTATCTTAAAGTGGTACACATACCTTTAGGGTTTCTGGAGGATAGACGTCTGCCAAACTTTGTGGTCCCTACTGAAAAGGATATGTCTTGGCAAGTCCAGAGAATGCTAGGTACAACAGTTAAGATTATTGGCTATTAAAGGCCCTAAACATGGCCCAAGATAACTTGAGCCCAAGACTTAGAGAATTCAATATCATGGTTTTCTACTCAGCCAAAGTTAAGCAGTCTACAGGTTCTTATTTTCGTGATTTAAATTTCACTATTTTTCTTTTACAGTTTCATAATGCATAAAAAGAACTGTGGTTCTCTTCACCTTCCATGACTCCTTCCACTCCTGCTGACCTCTTCTTCTTCCCTATCCCTACCCCACCCCCACCCCGACTTCCATGTCTTTCTCGTGGTGTACAGGATCTTTAACACAGATAGGGTTTCCTCCAAGAACTCGGTGTTCACCACACAGTGAGAACCACTTCTCTGCTCAGATTCTCCAACAAAGAAAAGTACATAAAGAAACAGTAAGAAGAAGTACTTCTCTCCATGCCATCTGCAGAAATCTTCAAAAAATGCAAATGCCATTCTCCTTAAACATGACAAAGCTACTACCCGGTCAAGACACAGTAAAGTAACAGACTAAGGCACCAGGCATCATATCTAAATGCCGTTCCTCAAAAACATGATGTCAGATATAATTCCTTAATGGCCTGAAGGCAACTAAGTTTCTCAGAACATGTAGAGAAGGAGCAGGAAGCAGCAAGGAGGGACCCTCTGATGTTTTATCTATCTATCTATCTATCTATCTATCTATCTATCTATCTATCTATCTATCTATCTATCTATCTATCTATCTATCTACCTATCTACCTATCTATCTATCTATCTATCTATCTATCTATCTATCTATCTATCTATCTATCTATCTATACCACATGCATGCGGTGCCCAGGGAAGTCAGAAGAAGTAACAGAATCCCCCCAAACTAGAATTTTTGGCAGTTATGAGCTACCATATGGGTGCTGGGAACTGAACCCAAGACTTCCACCAGAGCAGCAAGTGCTATAGCAGTATTTGCTCCGCCCATGACCTTGGGCTGTATAGTCATTGTACATGTCATTGTACATGGCCTCTCATAAGGAGCTGGAGAAGGGTCACATGCCCTGCTCCCTGCTCCTGCCTGTGAGGTGGATTCGCTCCCGGTCAAATCTGAGGATGACTTCTGCTGTCTATTCTGTTCTGTAATCATGAGTGCATTTCCTCAATTTGTATCTTAATAAATTCTGTTACCATTTTAATAGACTCATGTAGATTGATAGCAAGAAGTGGCACCCAACATACAATGACAATGACAGGAAGTACTGCCTCCTTTGGGCCATATAGCCCAAGGTCATGGGCTGAGCAAATACCACTACAAAGTGCTACTGATAAAAATGGAAAAGATGGAACCCCTGCTCTTAAGAACAAAACAGTCAGGAGGCAGAGGGATGGAGAGGCCTGGAGGATGCAGAGGGATGGAGAGGCCTAGAGAGGGCAAAGGGATGGGGAGGCCTGAAGGAGGCAGGATGGAAGCCCTTTGTTGGGATCTCACTTTTCTGTTCACATAAATCATACATTGTCATTTAATGAACTTCCAACCAGCTAGATAATCATCTCCACTATGAAGCTGGGCTGACCCACCATGCACCTCCATCCTAGGCTGATCTACTATGCACCTCCATCTCCTAGGCTGACCCGCCATGCACCTCCATCTCCTAGGCTGACCCGCCATGCACCTCCATCTCCTAGGCTGACCCGCCATGCACCTCCATCCTAGGCTGACCCACCCTTTACCTCCATCTCCTAGGCTGATCTACCATGCACCTCCATCTCCTAGGCTGACCCACCATGGACCTCCATCTCCTATGCTGACCCACCATGGACCTCCATCTCCTAGGCTGACCCACCATGCACCTCCATCCTAGGCTGACCCACCCTTTACCTCCATCTCCTAGGCTGATCTACCATGCACCTCCATCTCCTAGGCTGACCCGCCATGCACCTCCATCTCCTAGGCTGACCCGCCATGCACCTCCATCTCCTAGGCTGACCCACCATGCACCTCCATCTCTTAAGCAGGCTCACTCTACCCTACTCAACCTCTAGTCTTACTGCCTGGGGAAAGCAGTGTGCTAGTTCTAGAAGGTGTCAGATACACCTTGTCACAACACTCCCCAGGAAAGGGAAATAAACATTCCCTTCCTGCAAGAATCAGAAATCCCCAAACAACACTGGCTGTCATTACTGAAAAGAACCAGAGCATTTTAAAGGGAGTTATTAATGCTGAAGCTTAATGATGTTGTAAATTCCAGATTTTACATAACTTGATGATACTGCATCTATTTTTTCCTTTCAATTTTTTTTTTATAAATTGAAAACAGGTTTTTGGCATATTCTGCTTTTTCTAATTGATTTATATATAGTTCCTTATAGAACAAGTCTGTTAAAATAGCACTTATAATATAGGTTGTAAGCACTTTTTCTCAGTATAGCACACTATTTTATTCTACATATGTGATGATATCTTGTTCATTTATTTGTTTATTATCTTTCCCTGTTAGTGTCCATGTTGCTGAGAATTGACACCAGCTTTAAAAGACAATATATGTTTGTGTCTGTGTGAAAGCTACATGAATGTCGGTACCCAGTAGATAGGGTGTCAGATTCTCCAAATCTGAAATTGCCAAGAGTTGTAGCTGCCCAGTATGGGTTCTGGGAACCAAACTCAGGCCCTCTAGAAGAGCAACAAGTGCTCTTAACTGCTGAAGCATCACTCACCCCAACTTACACTTAAATGATAGCTACATCCTACCACTGTACTACTGGGTGTGGTATGTAGTGAGTGGTCAATGAACGGGTGTTGAGAGAATGAAATATGTAAGCATTCATCATGGGCCAGGTGCTGTGGTATTGCAGAAGATGTGAGGTCAAAGAAATACTTCTGAGCTTCACGGCCTTCTCATTCCAAGGGCTGGATTGAAGAACCATCTCGGCACTGTGAAAATACTGATTTCCAAGGCTGCCAGGCCCCTTCTACAAATACTGAAGGATTGAGGTGCTTCTAGGACAGACCCTTAAGATCCTTGCCTCCTGAGATTCATGACCACAAGAAATTCCATCCCCTTGAGTGATGGGGGGCTATTGATAGCTCCTAACAAAGAGAACACACCAATTCCAAGTTGGGTTAATAGACTGCGACTTACTTGGCTCATCCTTGCTCTGTTTCTCGAAGCCTTTGTTCTTGGGGAAAACAAACTGCTTTCTGTGCTTCTGGGCCCATGAAGAATGTCATGGGGGAAAAGAGGGGATGTAGGATCAGCTGGCAACTGAGAACCTAAACCAATAGGTCACAGGGACTGGTTCCTATCATGAACCACAAGAGTGAGCACTGAAGCTGCCATTCAGACCAGCCAAGTCTTCAGATCAGACCACAACACCGTCAGTCTCCTAACTCAGACCCCCCAGAAAGATGGGAAGTCAGAGACCCCAGCAAAGTCTCATTCTGATTCTTGACCTAAAACAACTCCCAGACATTGTATATTTATAGCTTAAGCCTCTAAATTCTGGGGTGATTTTGTTATGCACTGAAGGTACCTAGTACATAGACCCCAAGAATGCATGCATTGTCCACACATTCATATCCTGGTAAGCTAAGCAGTACTTAAAATTCATGTTACTTAGCTCTGTCATGGGCTATTTAAAGGAAATGAGCAAAGGAAGGGAAGTATCACAAGAAAAAGACAAGTATAATGAAGGATGTCTTATTCATTATACTCCTTGTCTTAGTTATTGCTGAGAAGAAACACTGTGACCACGGCAACTCCTACCAAGGAAAACATTTAATTTTGGTGGCTTACATTTTCAGAGGTTTAGTCTATTATCATCATGGTGCGGCATGGTGGTGTGCAAGCAGATATGGTGCTGGAGAAGTAGCTGAGAGGCCTACATCTTGACTCATCGGCAATAAGAAGTGGTCTGGGTCACTGGGCATGGCTTGAGCATACATGAGACCGCAAAGCCCACCCCCAAAGTGACACACTGCCTCCAATAAGGCCATACCTATTGCAGCAAAGCTACATCTCTGAATAGAGCCACTCCCTACAAGTTTAAGGGGGCCAATTACATTCAAACTACAACACTCCTGTAAGACACATCAGAGAGAAAGGGTCAATCACTCTATACGCCGATACCATCCTGCGAGGGTATCTGTTTTCTTAAAAACAATATTTTAAGATTTACCTATTTATTTATTTATTTATTTATTTATTTTTAATGTGTATGGATATTTTGCCTACATGTATGCCTGTGCATCACATTTATGCCTGGTGTCTTCAGAGTCCAGAAGAGGGTGTTGGATCACCCGAAATTAGAGTTACAGGTGTTTGTGAGCAACCATGTTGGTGCTGGGAATAGAACCTAGGTTGAGAGGACAGTGTCTTCAGCCACTGAGCTACCTCTCCAGCCCAGCTAGGGGTTCAAGATGGAACAAACAAACAAACAAACAAACAAACAAAATGGTTCTTTGTCACATGAACCAAAACAATCATTTTATTCACCATGATTGTAGTCTTTTTCTATTTTCATATAGATACCATTATTGCTGATATATCTACACCTGTAGAATATACAACCTACTCTATGTAAAATTAACTAGTGAAAGGTCTGAGTTGAGTTACAGAAACCTTGTAGGTCAATGACCCACCCACATCCATAGCCTCACAGTTTTGGAGTTCCAAATTCCTTTTACAGCAAAATGGCACATCACAACATGTAGATTTTTTAAATATATACTTTTATTTATTTTTGAGAATTTCATATATATGTATGATTTATTTTGATCATATGCACTCCCTGCTCCCTCCCTCCAACTATTCCCAGACCTCTCCACACTGTGTCCTCTCCCAACTTCATGTCCTTATTTTTTTTTTTTATAGCACACTGATTCCAATTAGTGCTGCCCATATGTGCATGGTAGCGCAGGGCTATCGACTGAAGCATGGGCATCCTACCAGGGATCCTCTAAAAACAGTGACTCTCCCTCCCCCAAAAACAGCCATCAGCTGCCAACAGCTCCTCAGCTAAGGGTGGGACCCTGAGATTCCCCTTTCCTATCTACACTGGAATTTTGAGTGGCTTGCTCCTGTGTAGGTCTTGTGCAGGCAACCACAGCTCCTGTGAGTGTGTGAGTGAAATGGCCCCTGTCCTGTTCAGAAGACACTATTTCACAGCTGTCCTTCCCAATCTCTAGATCCTACAGTCTTTCTAATTCTTCTTCCCCATGCTCTCTGAGCTGAGAGAGAGAGAGAGAGAGAGAGAGAGAGAGAGAGAGAGAGAGAGAGAGAATGAATGTGTACTTGCAGAAGTAACAACAATGGGTTAGTCTAAGTTCTACTGCTGTCCTGAACTAGACGAGGAGGACCTGTTTGATTCATAACCACGATGCCTATGGAGCAGGTTTTTGTTAGGGTTACTTTTGCTGTGATAAAACACCATGACCAAAAGCAAGTCCTCCTACTTACAATTCCACATCACTGTTCATTGCGAAGGAAGTCATGCAAGAAGTCAGATATGACAGTAACTGATTGCAGAGGCCATAGAGGAATGCTGCTCAGTGGCTTGCTCCTCGTGGTTTGCCAGCCTGTTTTCTTATAGAACCCAGGACCACTAGCCAAGGGATGTCCCCATCCACAATAGGCTGGGACCACCCTCATAGATCAATAGTTAAGAAAAGGCCCTATAGACTTGCCTGCTTACAACCTAATCTCATGGGTGCAGTTTTTCCTCTTGTCAAACTGACATAAAACCAGCCAGTGCAAAGCACTTGCCCAGAAAGCAGAGAACAGAATTCTGAGGCAGCTTTGGGAGAGTGCCCAGAGGTTATTCACTGAAACACAGAGCTTCTGGTCCTATGACAGGAAAGACTCCCTCAAATATTTCTGAGATGCCTTCAAGCAAATTTTCCAGTTGTCCTGATGGTGAACATGCATACTAATCTCCCTCCACACCACCTTCTCCTGTTCCTCCCCATCTTCCTCCTCCTCCTCTCCCCTTCCTCCTCTTCCTTCCCCTCTTCTTCTTCCCTCTCCTCTTCCTCCCCCTTTTCCTCCTCTTCCTCCTCCTTCTCCATTCCCTTCCCCTCCTCCACTTCCCAGTTTACTCATTGATTGTAGACAGAGCCTCAATCTGTAGTCCCACCTGGCCTCACAGTCACACCCCTCCTGCCTCAGTGTCCGGAGTACTCAGATCACAGATGAGTGGTGCCACACCCAGCTCTTCACTCTATTCTTTCCACCTCTGCCAAACACTTGCATGCCCTTCCTACTCCTTCCCGGGTCAGGGAAAGACTTTGATAAGTCTTTTCCACATTTATTCCCGAGTCTCACTGTAATCTAACTAAAAGCAGTCAGGACATGTCATAGCACAGGTTACATGTTTGCTTCTCGGCTCAGAATATCTTTACTGAGCATCCTGGATTGTGGCCTTTAAAATGTGGCTTTCCTCAAAGCTCTGGGGTAGGGCCTGGGTATCACACAGCCATGTTCTTTGCTACTTGGTAAGATGAGTGACTTGGTCTCCAGCTTCCACTGAGGTCATCATTTCCATCTTGATCCAGTTTCCTACTTTCTCCCTCCTCTGAGTTCTCACCAGACTTCCATCTAACACTCTACCTACCACGTTCAGGGTCTTCTCTAGCCTGACCTTCCATCCTCTTTCAATCTTGCCCGTTACTTAGTCTCAAAGCTGCTTGCATATTTTCAAGTCTTTTGTAGCAGCTGTCAATGTCTTTGGGGCCAAGTTTTCAGTTAGTCCACTTTTTTTTTTTTTTTTTCCGAGACAGAGTTTCTCTGTGTAGCTTTGCGCCTTTTCCTGGAACTCACTTGGTAGCCCAGGCTGGCCTCCAACTCACAGAGAGCATGCCTTTAATCCTAGTACTCGGGAGGCAGAGCCAGTTAGTCCACTTTTTATTGCTGCCACGTAACACTGGAGGCAGGATACTTTGTAGAGAGAGGTTTCTATTGCTACGATGTAACACTTAAGGCAGGATACTTTGTAGAGAGAGGTTTCTCTAACTCATAGGTTTAGAGGATAAAACCACAAGATGGATCTAAGGCAAAAGAGAAAGACGACAAGACAACCGAAGGAACCACAAGAGGGGAAAGAGGCCCCTCACCTTGGGATCTTAGTTGGCCTCTGCTGCTACCTGAGAGTCCAGGAACTTCAACACAGCTGAGCAGGGCAAAACTGCCGACGGCCATTAGGTGTTTTTCCTACAGTTGTCTCCAACAAGGATGTTAAAACAGCAAAGCAGCGAACTTACTCAGGTCCAGGATGTTTGTAACCCTGAGTTTTACTGTATTAGTTTTTATCTCTCATCTCTCAACCTAAACAACATGTCTCACCTCATTAAACTGCCGTACGAGTTCATTCACAGAAAGGAAATTTTTAAGGTAAGAAAAATGAGTTAACTAGCTCCTGTATTTTTTATGGGAATCTTATAGCAGGTTTATGTGTAATTGTAACAAATTAGAAACACTCAAATGACTAATAGGGTGAACGGACACACAAAATGTAGGGTATCCACATTAGCATTATACCACGTGGTAACTGAAAGGAACAAGCTATTCATACATGTGATAACATGGGTGACTCTTGGACATTATAATAAGAAAAATTATCTAGATGCTAAAGACTGTAGACATGATTGGATAGACCAAGTAGCCCATATACTTTCACTTAACTTTTAAATTTTGTAAATCACATCCTCTGAGCAATGTGATACTTAAGGTGTGTGTGTGTGTGTGTGTGTGTGTGTGTATGTGTGTGTGTGTGTGTGTGTGTGTGTGTGTGTGTGTGTGTGTTGATTGTAACAAGATCATGTGTACAGCCATTGTAAAGACACCTCAGCAGGTCTCTCAAATAGCCTGACTCTACATCTTGGGATTATGTACTCCATTCCTCTATGACTCTCTGCATAAATAGTTAATAAACTCACTAGCTTTGCCTCATTTGGCCCATCCTGAAACTCTCCTGTGATATAGCCAGGGGCCCTATTCTCTCTGAGTGGCAGCCCCTCAGCAGAGAAGGAAACACTCCTTGAACTGCTACTGGCTACATTGGACTGTGTGTCCCTGGCACTTCTGACAGAGTGGCTCCATGTGTTGAGTTTCTAATGAGGGCCTCCCAGCAGGTAATAACACGACGAGACATGATGATTTCATGGTAAACAAGAAACCAGAGAGCAATTTATCAAACCCACTGTGTGGGCACTAATTGGAGTCCCACACAAACTAGACTGGTCCCTTCTCAGGGAAGTCTTCCCAATGATCCAACCACTTTTCTGTAGGTCCTGCTGCTTGGGCTACCACACTAACCAAGACATAAACCCCTAGGGGGAAAAGTATAGCAGGAGATTATGGAGAAATATCCCCCTCAAACATCCCTCTCTAAATAGCCACATGCGCCCCAGCTCATGACACACACTGAGGAGTCTCAAAGCAAAAGCACATGCCAGTATTTATTTTTAGCTCCTCACAGTTCATACAGTCCACTTCTAATATAATGTTTCCATCCACAGACAAGTTTTTCAGCGTTGGTCTGAAGCATCATTGAAATCTCTTTGAAAGAAATCTAGCTGAAAGGGAGCAAAGGAAAAGTTGAGAGTATTTAATTTCGTTTTTTTCCAATTAATTAATTTTTAGATTAACTGTGTGTATCTTAGAGTCTGTGTGTGTTTCCTGTGCCTGTTCTTTGGCTCTCTTTTTTTCTGTTTGTTTTGTCCTATTTTGTTTCTTTTAATCATCATCATCATAATTACTATAATATGATTTTTGATGCCTGTTTATATTCTAATGAGAAGGTTGTGGATTTGGGTGGATGGGGAGGTGGGAAGGGTCTATGAGGGGGTTGGGGAAAGGGAACTGAAATCAGAATATTTTGTAGGAAAAAAAGTCTATTTTCAATTTTTAAAAAGCCACACAGGATAATGGGATCCTCAGATCTTCATACACATGTGTCAGTATACCGCTCTTATGTGCTCCTCTCCCCTCCTGCCTCCCCCATGCCTTTACTTCCTCGGGTTTTGTCGTTTTCCAGCCTTGAATTATTTTTCTTCTTACCAGATCTCATGGACAGGCTTAGAGAGGGCAACACTGACCTGCAGGGAACACCCAGTGACATCAAGTCACTGTGCCTCCTGTCCTTTAACGAAGACACTCTGGTGAGAGTTTCCACGACTTTCCCATTGCAAAATGAATTCACTGGTTTTTCAAGAGCCCCATGACTCCATTCTGTTTTCAATAAGGTGCTTTTGTTTATTTAAAGATGCCTCTTAGGTGGTGCTTTCCTCCAATCAATTATATAAAGAGCTCCCTGTCTGTCCCAGCCTCAAAGTGGGAAAGCGCTGGAGTAATAAATCAGCTCTTCATCTCTGCAGCCCTTGACCCTTCTTTTCTCCAGAGCGGATGAAAGCTCCAGTTAACACTTGGAGTGATCTAGTAACGTGGTCTGCGCGACTCGGGCAAGATTTGGGGATGTGGAGCAGGAAAGGGTGCGCAGATCACTCCACTCCCAGCGCTGCAGCAAACTAGGGATCAAGCTGAAAATGGCCTGGGTCACCCCATCAATAATACCGCCCAGAGCCAGCCGAGAGGGACAGTTGTGAATAAGGCAGGTCAGAGCTGGTACAATCTTTCTCTTCATGCTTTTGAAATGCACAAGTATCTGTGCTCAAATTAACCAGTTAAAACATTCATTTCATGCTTAGTCTAGGTAGAAAAGCAATGTAGGAAGCAAAATAGCAGAGAAAGAATGCAAAGTACCACCCACACCATCAAGCAGGTGAGTCTAGAGCAGCGGTTCTCAACCTTCCGAATGCTGGACCCTTTAACACAGTTCCTCATGCTGTGCTGACCCCAACCATAAGACCATTTCATTGCTACTTCATAACTGTAATTTTGCTACTGTTATGAACCACAATGTAAATATGTGATATGCAAAAAGTCTTAAGCAACCTGTGAAAGGGTCATTTGACCCCCTCCCCCAAGGGGGGACATAGATTGAGAACCCCTGGTCCAGATGGACAGTTGTGACCGAATAGCACACACAGACATAACTAATGGCACTGAGGAAGAAATGCTGCATGCACAGCATTAGTATATGTTCTATTGGGCTTTCCATGGCTGTGATCAAAACACTCAGACCAAAAGCAACATAAAAGAGGAAGGGAACTATTTGGTTTATACATCCAGGTCACAGTCCATCACTGACGGAAGGCAGGACAGGAAATCAAGCAGGAACTGAAATAAAAACAATGGAGAAAGCTGCTTATTGGCTCACTCTCTGTTACATTTTCTTATACGGTCCAGGATCACCTGCCTAGGAATGGTAGCGCCCGTGGTAGGCTGAGCCTTCCTATATCAATTGGTAATGAAGATAATTCTTTACAGAGAAGCCCACAGACCAATGTCATCTGGGAAATCCTTCCGTGGGACTTTCTCCTCAGGTGATTCTAGGTTGCATCAAGTTGCTAGCCGAAGCTGAGTAGGACAATTAAGCTTTCTTTTCAGAATGATATAAATTTCCCTCTTAGCTACCTTGAACCTGCCTTCAAGGATGAGACTGTTGCCACGATCTTCCTCTTGGATGCTCCAAATCATGAAGGCCCCAGTGAATCAGATATATTTTCCAGTTTTACTCAGATGGACTTTTTTTTTTTTTTTAACCCCAATGGACTAAGCTTTTCGAAAGCTTAGTGATTTGGTTTCATAAAAGGAAACTTGGCTGAGCATGGTTATCACAACAGATAAGCAGTTGTAGGGAGTTAGTTACGGCATAGCCTCGGCCCCATAAAAATTTCACAAGGTTGAAATCAGGGCAAAGCTCAGCATGCAAGATGAGCTGGAAGAGCGCTCTTGGAGCAGTGGTTATTAATACCTGCTGAATAACCTGACCTTTGTCGCTGTAAACAAGAGCAGATAATTAAGGGCTCATCCTAAGAGCAAAGCAGGGATCAAAATTGAGGCGTTTGTCAAAAGGGATGGAAAAGTGATTTTACTAAAATGAAACACGGAGTCTGACTCTCAGTATCTGACAGCTCTGGCCCTTGTCAAGGAAGATTGGTTACATTCGGTAATGATCATAATTAGCATTCTTTTCCATCAGGGCACTTATCCCCTTGTTTTCTGGAGGCAGTGGCATGGAGCAGTGTGGATTAGAGGAATAGCTTTTGTTGTTGTTGCTGTTGTTGTTTGAGACAGGATTTCTCTGTGTCGTTTTGGTGCCTGTCCTGGATCTCCCTCTGTAGCCCAGGCTGGCCTCAAACTCACAGAGATCCACCTGGCTCTGTCTCCCAGCCCTGGGATTAAGGGTGTGTGCCACTGCTGCCTGGCTGAGGGATAGCTTTTAGGAATAGCTATTTCTATTTTAGGAATAGTTTTTTCTCTCCCTTTTCTTGCCTGGGTTGACTCTCCTCAGTGTCTCCATTGTACATCTTAAAATGAAACTCCAGAGTCAGAGCCACTGGGAAAGGTAGTCCCAGACAAATAAAGTGATGCCTACCAGACTGGAACCACTCTCCACCAGAGTTCCACAGACAGGTGTGAAATCAAAGAGCCCTCAAAGGGAGCATTAGGCCAGGTCTGTTTACAGTTACAGTCTCACTGCGGGCTCTGCACACACACACACACACACACACACACACACACACACACACACACACACACACACACACTCCCTTCTGCTCCTAAAGGAAAGATATATATAGTGAGGACATTTTTAGGATTACTAATATGCAAAGGAATTCTTTGAACTGAATTTGAACACACCCAGGCCTACATAGATGCAAACATGTAGCTCGAGAAGAAAATGATCTGATGTCACTACTGAAATGAATACAAGGATCAATCACGACTTAGTCAAATGTCACTGTTCTTCTGGGTTATGCCATTATCTCTTCATCTCCCTTTCCAGATTAGATCAGCAGTCCCCAACCTGTGGGGCTCGACCCCTTTGGGGGTTCCATATCAGCTATTTACATTATGATTCATAACAGTAGCAAATTTGTGGTTATGAAGCAGCAATGAAATAATTTTATGGTTGGGGGGGTCACCACAACATGAGGAACTGTGTTAAAGGGTCATACGTTAGGAAGGTTGAGAACTACTGGGTTAGATGAAAATTGGGACAGAATCAAGAAAATAGCTAGTTTTCATTAAAGTCCACTGGTCATCAGAGGTCATCTCCACTAATGCCTTTACATAACTAAAGAACTGGGCCTGCACACCTTGAGCCATGATGCAGCCCTTTTGAAGAGCCTGGATCAAAGATCCTCAATGGTTGCAACTTGTCAGCAGTATATTCTATGTCACATGGGTGAGACCAAGGTGCTGTTAGGAGGAGGTCTCTCTCCAAGATCAAGATTTAAGCACTAAACAGCATTCCACACATTAGCCACGGCATCAGGGCTCTGAAGATATGCCTCAAAGTTATAGCCAATGAAGGAATTGACAGGCAAACCAATGACTATCAAAGTAAAGGCAAAACCAAGTACCTTTTCCAGGTAACGGAGGGAAGGGACAACAAAGGCAGAGTCTGTGGAAAGCAAGCAGATTGTAAGTCATGAGATCAATTGGGCTAATGCTGGGCAGCGGGTGGGCACCTGGTGGGCATATTTCGTAAAGATGGCGACCCAACTGTCCGTGCAAGGGCCAACAGGATGACACCGGAGAGCTGAATGACATAAGAGAGTGGGTGTCTGTTTTCTGGATACTGGGAAACCATGGAAAAGCAAGATGGCTTACAGCCAAACCATGTGTAAGAAAGAACCCGAGGATTTGCAACCATTTGGTTGAATCAGAAAGTGTAAGCCTGAATGGTGGTAGGCATTGGCAACTCTGGGCAGATTTTCCTGGCTTCCTACCAGGCTGGCAGGAATTAGGAAGAGGCAGTTGGGATCAAACAGAGAATGAGGGTACAGAGACCTGGCTTCTAATAGCGTGCTAGATACTTGGATGCTATTTGACTTTGAATAGTTCCTCGATGGTTTTTATACTCAGTTTTCCCATCTGCAATATGGAGATCTAGCATCTACCTCCTGCATTTTTAGGGCAATTAGAGGGGCTAGCTACATTCAGGTCTCCTGGTTTGTACTCTGTGAATTGCATCTGTTTTTACGTTTACTGAAATGACTAGAATTAATGGCAATCTCACATGCAAGTTAAAAAAAAAAACATGGTTGCAGCGATTCTCTCTGTGTGTGCACATGGTGTAGGTGTGTGGGGTATATGTGCATGCTGCATGCTGTATGGGCATGTGTGTGTGTCATTGCAGGGGCTGATGTGAGCATGTGAGGAGGCAGAGGAAGACATTGGGTATTCCACTTCTTCACTTTCTGCCTATTGCACTGATGGAGTGTCTCCCATTGAACCTGAAACTCTCTGTTCTTTCTGGCTGGCCAGGAAGTCCCAGTGACCCTCCTTACCTTCCAGATCTGAATGGCCATGCTCATATTTTTATAGGGGGGCCGGAACTCCAAAACCAGGTCCTCATGCCTCCATAACAAACATTCTTACTCACTGAGCCATCACCCTAGCCCCACTTCTGATATTTTTAAACTCTGATTTCCCTTCCGATTGATAACTGAATATATTTAGTTGGCAGTGAGCAACTAAGCCCCATTTATTGATGAGTGTAAACAGCTCCTAGGTATAGAGATGATGGCTGTCTGGAGAGACAGATGCTATGTTGCCCAGATGAAAGCAGCAACTGGGACCTCAATGTTTCTGCTGAATCCCTTGGCTGGTATATTAATCAGTAGTGAGGGTTCTTTAGGGAACTACAGCTCTCTCTCTCTCTCTCTCTCTCTCTCTCTCTCTCTCTCTCTCTCTCTCTCTCTCTCCACACACACACACACACACACACACACACACACACACACACACAAACAGAAAGACCATAAACGTGTATAACCCATAAGAACTGGATTAAAAAAAATTATTGGTCTTTTTCAGTCCCTAATGTGTATGTGTGTGTATGTGTGTGTGAAAATTGCTTATAAGCTGTGGTCCAGCTAACCCAACAATGGCTGTCTAACAAAGGAAGGCCCAAGAATCCAGGAGTTATTCAGTCCATGAAGCTGGATGTCTCAGCTGGTCTTCAGTATACTCCAGAATCCTGAAGAAGTGGGCTCTAATGCCAGTGAAGAAGCAGACTTGCCAGCTGCTGTGAGAGCAAGCAGTCTAAGAGAACATACTTCCTTTTCCTATGTCCTTTATATAGATTGCCAGCAGGAGGTGTGGTCCAGGTGGATCTTCCTACCTCAAAAGATCCTAATTAAAAACGGGTCTTCCCACTTAAAATGACTTAATTAAGAAAAACAAACAAACAACAACAACAAACAAAAACCCAGTCACTTGGGTTTTAGTTAATTCCAGATGTAGTCAAGTTGACAACCAAGAATAGCCAGCATCCTTGGTTCCATCTACAGGGATACAGTAAGGGTTAATTTCACCTCAGTCCTTAAAACACCATGGGTGATAAAAGCAGTGAGTAAGTTCTCTACAGGAGCTTGGCCCCTCTCCTCTCACCTCTAGAGAGAGTACACAGGAAGTTAGAAGACAGCTGAGTGTGGTTTTTTTTTTTGGTTTTTCGAGACAGGGTTTCTCTGCATAGCTTTGTGCCTTTCCTGGGACTCACTTGGTAGCCCAGGCTGGCCTTGAACTCACAGAGATCCGCCTGGCTCTGCCTCCCGAGTGCTGGGATTAAAGGCGTGCGCCACCACCGCCCGGCTCTGAGTGTGGTTTTTAAGTTCAGCATCCACATCACACTACCTGGCAACCCTGATACAAGTTGCTTAGCCTCCGTGAGAGCAGGTCTCCTTTCAAAGACCGATGAGACTACTATACAGGGTTGGTGTGGGGACTACATGAGCTCATATGCAGGGGGAAATGGATTTAAATCAGCATTTCATGTATGGCAACACTTACATTCTTCTTCATTCCTTCTTCCTTCCCTCCTTCCCTCCCCCTCCTTCCTCTCTCCTTCAGAAAGACCATAAACCTGTGTAGCCCATAAGAACCGGATTGAAAAAAAAAAAATTATTGGTCCTTTTCAGCCCCTCTCCAGTTCCAGGGGTCAGTTGGCTTCTCTAAGCTGGTTGGTCGGGAGCTACCAGGATCTGCCTGCCTCTTTACCTCTCATAGCACCGGAAGGACAAGTGTGTGCCACCACATCCGGCTTGTCCCCTAGGGATGTAATTGGTGCTTATAAAGCAAGCACTTTACCAATGGAGACATCTCCCCAGCTCCGAGGGCTATGTTTCAATTAAGGATATTCTTGTTTTTCTTCCGTCAGTGGCTCTTGTGCACTTCGTATTCTGAGAGATAGACCGGCCATATTCCTTTTCCAATTACCACCAAGAAGGAAGAAACTGGGCAGCTATGTATTCTGGGGCCTCTGAGAAGTAGTTATCCCAGGTCAGGTGCTGTACAAACCCAACAGCAGTAATGTTGCTTCCTGTGGTTGTCCAAATACCACCTAGCTCTCCAAGCCTGCTGACGGATCAGCTATAAGAGAGCAGTGAGCAGAGATGAATGCCTTAATTGGCTATTAATATATGGTCACTACTATTCTTAGAAATTCCTGATGTTTGTCTAACTACCTTAAAAATAGAGTCCAGATCCTGTGGCTGGTTTCTGTCACACATAAAAGCAGGACAGTTGATAGGTAATGGACTGGACCACATTGCCATTTCTGGAAAGCCCCGTTGCATTTGTTGTAGCTTTAAAAAGTCATGCTCAGAAAGCTGTCTGGTAATTCAGTTTATCTTGAATATTAATAATTCACCCATCCAGAAATGGCCTTGACTAGAATTCAGTGTACGGACCAAACTCCTCTTTCATTGAGTGGCTTGAACAATTAGTGGTGGGGTTCGTAGTGAATCAGTTGAGCTGGCTTGGAGAATGATTCTGATAATGGACTGAACAAGTTTGGGAGGGGGTTTAGACGTTAAAGGGTTTGAAACACGGCAGTTTGAAGTTTTTAACGTGGATATGAAATTTAGTCCCTGATAAGTTCTGACGAAATCTCAAACAGAAAGTCCACTGACCATATACTTTCAAAGGATATGGTTGTTTTGTTTTTTTGTTTTTTTTTTTTTTTGGTTTTTCGAGACAGGGTTTCTTTTGTGTAGCTTTGCTCCTTTCCTGGATCTCACTCTGTAGCCCAAGCTGGCCTCGAACTCACAGAGATCTGCCTGCCTCTGCCTCCCGAGTGCTGGGATTAAAGGCGTGCACCACCACCGCCCGGCTAAAGGATATGTTTTCTGATATATGAAGGCGACTTGATCCTCCTCAGTTTCAACATGAAAGGGTAAAATAATCACCATGCATCAGATCAAATGGTGACAAACTCTAGACAACTCAAGAACCTAGTCCCACTCTCCCCTAAGTCCCCCAGCCTGAACTGAGTGCCCTGTGTCACACCTCTTCAGTGCCCTTGAAAAAGGTCTTAAGCCATGGAAACAAATGTCCCTCTGCAGAATTCCACTAACGGTAGCTACATGGTGGCTTTTCCATCCTGATGTGGATGACATCCCCTAGGGATGCCACAGAGGCAGCCAATCCCAAAGACCACAAGAGACTTGATAATTAAAAACAAACACCTTGGTTCTCATCCAGACACCAAAGCCCAAATTCATCTGGGTCTGAAATAGCAGCTGAGCGTCCTGCTCAATTTGGCCCCAACTCAGCCCAGACGGAGACTCCTGTTTCCACTAGGAGATGCCAGAAACAAAACCTTCATCCATCTGAAGGCACTGGGGATAAATTTAGCACTGGGGGAAGATGAAAAGGCAATAGACTATGTGATTTCAGAGCTGTGGATTTCCGTGTAAGAGTGGGAAATGGCGTGGGTCAGGATCTGCCTTACCCTGGGTCACACAGGGTACCAAATACTAAGAAACAACCGATGCCTCACCCCAAGCCTTCTCATGTCAGCTACAGTTGAGAACATGCACCAGAAAGCCTGGGATGGGCAGCTCACATCATGCAATTTCTCCACCCCCTCCGACCCCTGAATGGTGTACCTTCGAGTAACTGACTAGGGAACTAAAATAACCATAGGTGGCTGTTTATTATTCATATACATAATATACATATTATTCATATAGGCACAACACCACACTCAACATGTGAGATGCTACTGTCTCTAGATGCAAACAGATGAACAAGAGGTCCAAGAAAATAAGCAAACACATCAAGCCATGCGTGAGTCACTAAAATACGTGTCCCTAACCATATACTGTCCTTTGCTCCTGGAGAGGACCTTAGAGTGTTGTTCAGTATTTATCTACTTTAATCCAAGATGCATTGCTGACATAAACTGGAAGCAGTTGGCTTCATGATCAGGAGATAAAGGCATCCAGATGGACCTGGGTTTCTAGAGATGGGAATTGTAAAGTAGAGAAAGGCCATGCTGATAATTTGGAGCCTGGTCCAGTCAATCTCTGGTGTCCAAGACACCCTCTTCAAACAGCAGACTCTAAAACCACAAATCTCCCTTATCTAATGGTTTAACGCTCCCATACAGACAGTACACATCCTCCTACAGACTTCAAACCACCCCAAGATCACTCGCGGTAATGAAGACAATGCAAATGCTATATAAGTCATTATTGTTTATGGAATAATGAGAAGAAAAGAGAGAACCTTCACACTCAGCATTTTCTCCCCGGGATATTTTCACTCTGCAATTGGATAAATCTGCAGCTATAAAGCCAGAGATATATACCCAGTGAGCTGACTGTACACACGTGTCATTAGGTACATTCGTAGGGAAGTTCCTGGCTGCTATGCAAGCTTGTGTTTTTTTTTTTAAATCTCATCTACAATTCAGTAAATGGAAACTTAAAGGCGGTGATTAAGCCAATTGCTTATTTCTTTCTTTCATTTATTTATTCATTTACAGCATGGAGATAACAACAACATTGATGCTAGTTTTCTCTCATAGGATAGTTCCATGAATTAAAGGAGGTAAGACATTCTAAGAAATATGATGAGTAGCTGGAATAACCTGTGACTGTAACAATAGTGAGTAAGGTTCCCAAAGAGGTACAGCTTCAGAACCCTGAGCTGGCATTTGGACTAGGAATGTCTTCTACAGTTTGCACATGGGTTTGAGGACAGGGCTGTACTAAGGTGACTTCAACGGTTCGTGTCTTCAAGAGGAAAAAGGACTCCATACGCTTTCCCCATTCCAAATCTTTTCCATTCCGATATTCCCCATAAAGGATGACCTTTACCCAAGGGTCTCGGGAAGGCAGGACTTACAATCGAGGGTTTGGAAGGTGAGTTGGGGGAGGCATCTCTAAAAAACAAGAGTACGTTTTCATGTTTTTGAAAGAGAAGACAGATGCATGGGAAAAACTGAAGATAGGCAAAGAGTAGATGACGTTTGTGAACCAAGGGGAAGGAGCTGGCAAGGAGTGTGACACGCAGGGACACAAAATAAGCGAAAGCCCAGGTCTGAAGGAAGGAGGGGCGCAGCATAAGAAAGAGAAGAAAGAGGAGAAAAGGGTTACTAACCTCTCCCCCTGCATGCTGAGCATGAGGTGGGGGAGTCCAAGGTCATGCCCATCTGAGAAGGGCTTTGAAGGAAGTCTGTGTCTGCAAACCTTCTTGTGAAGAAGAACAGAGACAGAGTCAGACACACTAGCCCATTGTTGGAGTCTGAAATGACGACGAGGCGGCGGTGGCAGATGGGATGTTGAATGGGTGTACGGAAGGATGAGAGCTGAGATAGAAAGACTGAGCTTTCAGAGTCTACAATCTGTGCTGCTGGCACCAATCACACGCCTCAAAGACACGGTCCTGGGCACCGTAACCTGCATGGTGAAATCCCAGCGCACACTTGCCCCAATCTAGCGTTCTGAAAGATCAAATGGTTGTCAGGCCCTGTTGAGTTGTGTCTGCGGTTTTATACTCCATCACGGGCGGGTGCTTCCTCACCATGCGACAGATAGGAATTGGAGAGACAGGAAGGGCTAGGATGACACTGTCCCCTTCAGTGACACACCCTCAGTGACCCAACTTCCTTTCACTGGGCTTGACCTCTTAAAGGTTCCACTGTGCCCCAAAGCACCACAAGCTTGACCAAGTTTTGAATTTATCAGCATTTGGGAGGTGTTAAAGATCCAAACTGTAACAATGGCATATTCAAAACTGTCTCTGCTGGGGTTGGTCAACTGTATACAATTCACGCCCCTGTTGGATTTAACTATAACAGAGCTGATCTACTTACTTACATATTAATGGCTGGAAAAGCAAAATACTTAATCCAATTGGAAATTTAGTGGACTTTACAGGGAGAGAAAAAAGAAAAAGAATTTCAACTGATTCCAATTAAATCCCGCAACCACGAGGACAGATTCGAAACCAGTTGCATTAGCAGCTCCCAGAACTGACTCAACGTATTGCTAAAAGTATTTTCTACCTAGCCCAATGCACTGGGCAGAAGAGTCAGATGAGTGGATTGGTCACATAATGTGACAACATAAAAATTCCCGTTTTCAAATGTGTCGTTTGTCTTCATTGATATCTCTTCCAGCTGGTGAAATTCTAGGAGCTTTCGATGAAACAAAAGCTCAACTTGCCTAAAGCCATAGAAGTCATTTGTTCAAAAGTATCATGGACTTGGAATAAGAAGAAGACACACAGTTGTGTGGCTGCTTGATCACCAGGGCTGGGGACATCTCTCAGTAGACATGAGGGCTGGAAGCTGCCCCCAGAGAACGGAGAAAACATGTGGGAGTCACAGGATTGAAGACAATGGAGAAGCTCTGTAAGGCACCATGAAATGAAGGCTGGAACCCCTTCATCGAGGTGCTCACACACAGGATGGATTTTTAAAGTCGTGATTAGGTAGACGGAGATAGCAAGGAGAGCAGAAGGTGTACATGCAGTTTGTTTCTCCTCCACATGTTTACTTGGTTCATTACCCCCGGCTCACTAGCCTGAGGTTCCTCTCCTGAGGGAGTCTGCTAAGAGCATCTCCACTGTACTGCAGTCACACAGCTCCCAAGATTCACCTCTGCTCCGAATGCAAGGGCTCTGAAAGGCCGTTCCCTGTCACTGTGCAGTAGCGTGTGTGTGTGTGTGTGTGTGTGTGTGTGTGTGTGTGTGTGTGTGTGTGTGTGTCTTTCTCTGAGGGTCTTTTTCTCTTGATTCTCGATTCTCATTTCTACCGCATTGCTTCACAAAGCTCTGGGTCTCCAGTCTTCCCTGAGTGTCCAGGCTCTGTAAACGTGGAGAGCATCTCTGGGGCATTTGCATTTCAGCAGGCTATACCCAGGCAGGGTCCTGTGTCCATCACCCCACCCCAGCTCAACCCCTACTCCCCACCCCACCCCTGCCCCCCAACACCTGCTTCTGAGCCCCTGAAGACTGAAGGGAGAGCTGACTGGATCATATCTGTGGGCTATATACCGAGTGTTTCGTGTCCTGTTGTGTCCCCCATCTCCCCATCTCCCCCCACCCTCTCCACCCCCGCTTCTGATCCCCTGAAGACTGAAGGCGAAGCTGCCTCGATCATATCCCTGCTCCTTTTTAATTTAACAAGCCTACTTGGCTACCAGACCGGAGTGGACAGATTGCATACTATCATCATTTAATCTTAGCGTGAAAATTCAATTATCCTTTTTCCAGGATCAACATGGGAGGGGGGGGTGTGACGACACCCCAAAGACACAAGGTGACCTGTCTCAGTGGTATGACCTAGCCCACAAGCCAGCTAATGACGCCCGTCTGTCAGCTGGGCCCCAAAAGCTGTAGCCCGGAGGGAGAGGAGCCCAACCCTGACAGATGGCAGCAGAGACTTGCCTGACTAAAGGCTAATCCAGCCCAAGCCTCTGTTTCATTCCCAGCACCAAGGTCCCTTCTGAACATAGGCTGTTTACTTAAAAGACACACACACACACACACACACACACACACACACACACACACACACACACACATGCCTGCTTCTGTTCATCAGCTTCACAGCATCAAAATCAACTCAGACAGGCGTTGGACTTTTTTTTTTCTTTTTCTCTTCTTTCTACCAGCTATTCATTTCTGTGTCTTGTTAAAGAAATTCATAATCCGTTTTACCCCATAATTATTTCGTGTAAGTGGGAAATCAAATCGGAAATGGCAGGAGAGAATGAATGCCGGGAAAAGAAATTTAAATCGGAGTGGCTCTTGGCTAACGCTATTTCTCTGTGAGAGTGATTCAGACTTTTGTATCACCCCACTGAAAAAAATGAAGCGGCAACTGAACTGGGTAAGTGGTTGATTTCCAGAAGAGGGGGAATAAAAGGATACAATCCGAGAGCTGGGTTCTTGTTTTGCTTTTCTGTTGGAGAAACCTCCGCTCCCCTTCTAGGGGAAATGAGCAAGTAGCTTCAGGATATGTCCCCAAAGTCAGTGAACTTCACACTACATGTATATGCTACATGCTATATGTAAACATTTAAGACTAGAGGGGGCAAATACCCAGTGGCGCGCGAACAAAGAAGTCCCCGGGAAGAAAAGCAAGATCGGAAAAACGATTCCAACCTCTGCCTCTTAAAACATCAGGGAGTTTCAAAAGTCACTCCAGGAAGCAGCTGTGAATGACAGCGTGCCCCAGACCTCACTCAGGGGCCCCTTCCGGCCAGGTCTCATGCTGTTTGGAAAAGTGACAGGGGTTATATTTTCTCACCCAGCTGTTGCTTTTTGACTGAGTAGGCAAGAAGCTGTGGGGGCTCCTCCAGCGACCTGAGGGTGACTTATTTAGAACTGTGTACTTGGAGGAAGGATGGTGAGCAGGTGTTCCCCAGGAGACACGACTCTGGAAAAAGCAAAGGGGGCGGGGCAAGTTACCAAGTGAAATGCAGCCTCATTAGCCAAGGCGAGGCCACGTGATCCTGCTGGATGCCTGTCTTGGGAGCCTTGTATGGTGGCTTTTTTTTTTTTTTTTTTTTTTTGGCATAGCCTAGGAAAACAGCCGTTCCATGTTTAAAGGCTGCCGAGGGCAAGGGATGATTAGAAGAGAAGAGATGTTGCTTTTGTGTGTATGTGTGTGATTCTTCAGCCTGAGCTTCGGTAGACCGCATCTGCTCGCTAAAGTACAGGGATTAAAGAAGAGAGTCCTGTTGTGTCTGTAAACCTAGCACTCAAAAGCCTGAGGCAGGAGGATCACTGGGAAGTGGGGGTGTTGGAGTCAGCATGGGCTACATAGTAAGTCCCAGGCCAGATTGGGCTATCCCTCAAAAGCAAATATATATAAGTACATACATACATGCGCGCGCGTGCGCATACACACACACACACACACACACACACACACACACACACACACACACACACACACACGGGAGGGGGGCGGCATGGGGAGTGTCCTGGACAGGTAACCCAGAAACTTGGTTTTAGCCTTGACTCCGCCACTACAGAAAGGTCACTTTTTTCCTTTGGATGTCCATTTCCGACAGCGTAAAGCAAGACGCTTGTAATAGAGAATATCTAGGATGTGCCGGGATGAACAAATCTTTTATAAGTCTTTTGTCTGTGGTGTGTGTAGAGACCAAAGGCAGATGTCAAGGGGCTTCCTCCATTGCTGTCCATTCTTATTCTTTGAGACAGGGTCTCTTACTGCCCTCAGAACACGCTGTTTTGACTAAACTGGCTGTCAAGCGGGCCACGGGGATCTACCTATTTCCATCCTCTACCCTCAGCACTGGGGTTACAGATGTACACCCCAATGCTTCAGTTTTATATGAGGACTGGGAATCTGAACTCAGGTCCTCATACTTACAAAGCAGGTCCTTTAGTCGCTAAGCCAACTCCTCAGGGCTAATTCTTTGGTTTATTAATAACAGATACTCCAAAAGATTGCTCATTTTAAATGATCCACCTTCAAGCAATATTAGGTCAGTCAAGAATTAATGGAAAACCCTGAATGAGATGCTGAGGTGGTTCTCTATACCTCTTGTCAACATAGTGTATACCCTTCCCAAAGCAACAGTGTGTAGAAAGCCAAGAAGCAATTCATATCTCAACATCAATAACACAGCAGGGGTCCAGCAAACACTGTCCAGTAGCACTTACCATGGTGATGGAAATGTGCAAAATCAGTACAGTCCAAAGCTGTAGCCATGTTTTAATCACTGAAGTTGCAGCTAATATGACTGTAATTATTTGGATTTGGGGTTGAAATTTAAGCAGTTAGGTATACTCCTGTTAGAAAGTACAGATCTCATTATATTCTACTCCAACAAGGGGTATGACCTGTGGTGAAATGAAAAACAGGCTTTTGCCAGGCAGTGGTGGCACACGCCTTTAATCCCAGCACTGGGGAGGCAGAGCCAGGTGGATCTTTGTGAGTTTGAGGCCAGCCTGGTCTACAGAGTGAGCTCCAGGACAGGTGCAAAGCTACAAAGAGAAACCCTGTCTCGAAACTCCCAAAAAGAAAGGAAGGAAGGAAGGAAGGAAGGAAGGAAGAAAGAAAGAAAGAAAGAAAGAAAGAAAGAAAGAAAGAAAGAAAGAAAGAAAGAAAGAAAGAAAGAAAGAAAAGAAAAGAAAAAAGAAAAACAGGCTTTCTGTCCACTCCCATGTCAATACTTGTGGGCACTTGGGACACTGACAAAACTGTGTGACTCGGATTCTTTCTGCTGGTGAGGTAAAAGAACAGCGTCTACTTCACCCCTTGGCTGAGAAGACCCCGTAAAACCAGCATGCAAACTCCTTAGCTGAGAAGAAAATGGAAGAGAGCACATGGGGTCGAAGATGATTTCTTTTTCCCTCAGTACAACACCCAGTGATTCTGAGAATATGCAGTTAAATGGGAGAGGAGGTTGGGATGTTACGTATGAGAAATTGAAGCTACATAAACCACAGGGCCGAACCACAGGGCCACCAGTGGAAGAGATGACAGCGGAGAGTGACGGGAAAGCCAAGACATGCAGTACAAAGCGGGGACAATGAGAGGCTGGAAGGTGGATCCTGGAGAGCATATTTCAGATTGACACTTCCTCATGATGGGAGGAATATGGACCATGTCAATTGTGAATAGCAATAAACGAGAGAACCATGACATAACAATAAACGGGAGACCTCACAGAGCTGCAATAATACTTGACATGGGTTACTTTGAAGTAAGTAGGTTTATTTTGGCTCTCCGTACTGGAAGGTCAAGTCCAAGACTGATTAGGAAATGGCTATTAGTTTGGCTTCTGGTGAAGGCTGCCTTTCATGACAGGAACATATGTCAGAGTGAATGCTCATATTTCAAACCAAGAAGTAGGGGAAGACTGAGGTCCCCACCCCCACCCCATCCTGCTTTAGAACATACCCAAGAAACTAAGCTCCTTTCACAGGTCCACAGTACTCAACAGCACCACCCTGTGAAAAAGATCTTTACACGTGCATTGGAAGACTACCTGCAAACCATAGCAGTTGCATTAGGGCACTTTTCACTTCCCTAACTGCCTTCTAGAAAGGGATCTGAGCATGAGCCAGGTAGTCCCAAAGAACGGATATCATCCATAGTCATATGGAATGTTCTGTGTAGACAGGAGGAGAAACACTGAACTATTTGGAGGGCTACCCATCAGCCATTGTAAGTTAACTATATATATGCTCTCTCTATATATGAGAACAGTGGTTCTCAACCTTCCTAACGCTGCGACCCTTTTGTACAGTTCCTCATGTTGTACTGACCCACGACCATAAAATTATTTTCATTGTTACTTCATAACTGTAATTTTGCTACTGATATGAATCATAATGTAAATATCTGATATTGCCAATGGTCTTAGGTGATCCCTATGAAAGGGTCGTTCAACCCCCAAAGGGGTTGTGACCCATAGGTTGAGAACCATTGCTCTAGTAGAATTAAAGATTGATTTGATAAATATAAACTCGATAGACATAAATATAAATTGACTTGATAAACATAAACTTGAAACACTGGGGACCCATCAATAAGAGCAAGTATTCCTATGGAGACATCTGGGGTTGGATGGCTTTGGACCTGGTTTGACATGAAGTCTCAACTTATTAGAGAATAAGAAAGGAAGGATGAAAGAGGAAGACAAGACTACCCTGAGACACTCTCACACTCAAATGATAGTGTCCTTTTCTGGTTTTGCTGGAAGTTTGCAAGGATTCACGCTGAGCCTGCCTTGATTCAAAGTCAAACACCCTGCAGTTGGTAGCAATGACTTTGACTACAAATGAACTCTCTTAACCATGTTTTTTGTTATGGACCTAATAGCACCACCCTGGGGTAATGAATATAATAATGTATGTACAGGTTAGCACAGTCACCAAGGCACAGATAACACTAAGAATAGAAGTAACTCTTATTAAATATCATATACCATTGAAATTCAGTGGAAACGCCATCTATGGGTAATATTAGGCATTGCAACTAGAAGCACCACTTTCTATAGACCAATATTTTCTTAATTTTTTTGAAGTATAGAAAAATGTAAGTATTGCTTTGATCTATTAATTTACTAAATTCATTCACATTTCTCTGAATTTTCTAAAATTATGATTTTTCAAAAGGAAAGCATATTGAAGCATGATTTACACACTATAAACTTACCCGTATTAAGTGTACACGCCATTAATTTTAAATAACATTAGTGAACACTGTCAATCATTGGTCCCTGTCCCAAACTCCTGGGAATAGGAGTTGAGAATATGACAGCAAATAAGGCAGATGAATTAGTTCCAGAGAGATTCTAGCCTAGTAAGGAAGGGAAATAACAAAGTATATAGTCTAAAGTCAAGGAAGCAATTTCTAAAAAGTAAAACGAGTAGTAACAAGCTGTTCAATTTTAAGTAGGATATCCAGGAAGATTCTCACCAGCAAGGAGATGCTTGGATGATACTGGTGGTTTGAATGAAAATGGCCCTTATAGGCTCATATATCTGAGTACTTTATTCCCAGTTAGCAGAACCGTTTGGGAAGGATTAGGAGGCATGGCCTTGTTAGAGGAGGTGTGTCACTGGGGGTGGGCTTTGAAATTCCAAAAGTCCATGTCCTTCCCCATTCATTTCTCTGCCTCATGGTTGTCTCTCAAGATGTGAGCTCTCAGCTACCGCTCCAATGCCACACCTGCCTGCTTGCTGCCATGCTCCCCGCCACGATGGGCACGGACTCTAAACCTCTGAAACTGTGAGCCGTAAATCAACTCTATCTTCTGTAAGTCTCCTTGGTCATGGTGTCTCATCACAGAAATAGAAAAATAACTAAGATAGACACGAATAGGATTTGTATCATCCAGGCAGAGATTAGAAAGTGAAAGGATCAGGGTGTCTGAGGAAATCTGAGCAGGCACTGTCATCGAAGAAGAATAAGAAGACATGAGGCAAGGATTCAACAGGACAATGTCCAACTATCTAATATAAGGCTATGAAGCTTGTGTGTGTGTGTGTGTGTGTGTGTGTGTGTGTGTGTGTGTGTGTGTGATTAAAAAAAACCAATGGAGGAGCTTAAGTAGGACAATGAACAATGGGATTTATATTTGAAAATATCAGACAGTTGTGCTTTGTTTTAAATATGAAACTGTCCCACTAAGTCTCATGCATGAGAGGACTGGTTCTCACCTGGTAATATTATTTGGAAGGTTCTAGAAATTCAAGTAGGTAGGACCTAGCTGGAGAAACCGAATCACTGAGTGTGTGGGTCCTTAGAGGTATCTTGTCCCTGGCTCTCACTTGGATCAGTTCTTCTTCCTGTCTGCCATGGCGTGACCTGCCTCCTTCACCACAAGCTCCTACCACCTCCATGTTCTACCCAAGGGCATAGAACGAAGCAATCATGGTTTGAACCCTCTGAAACCATAAGACAGAGGAAATACTACCTCCTTTAAGTGGTTCTTTCTGGAACATTGGTCATCGATATGCAAAAGTAGCTAATCTTAGGAACAGCTGCCAAAGGGTAAAAACCAGTAAGAACAGAACAAGTCACAATGAAGATTCAGACCAGCAATGGGGTTGGTGAGAACTAGCTAGATCATGAGGATACTTTCTAATAACTGGAGATGATGTTTTAAAGAAAAAGAACCAAGGAGGACTCCTGGGATAACTACTGAGTAACCTCCAATTGGTGGATCTATTTGAGAAGATACTGGGAGCGGGGAGGTGCTTCTGTTTATTTAAGAAGTTTATTAAAAGTTCATGTTAAAATTCAAGGGTGTCCCCTTCTGTGTACTATACTGAAAAAGGAATTTAATAGAGGAAATAAAATAAAGCAGTACGGATTCCAAGCAGGGCCATGCATGGAGCACACATGCACCCTTTAGAATCCTTGTAAAAAAAAAAAAAAAAAAGGAGGCTGCAGCTCCAAGTCTATTTGCCAGAAAGTGAGTCAGCTAAGGCAATAGGCAGGAAATGCAAGCCACCAAACATGGCTTGTGCTGTTTCATGCGTATTAAATTGCTGATTAATTGCTGAGTGAAGAAGGTAATGGGAGCTTGAAGGCAAGGATGGGGGGCAGGGCGGCTTGAAACCAAGCACCTCCCTCCTCCGTACCACCACAAGGAAACATTCTGGAAGATTCACAGCATATAGGCCACAGGACTGTTTTCCACTGGATACTGAGAGGCACTCTGGACAGCTGTAAAGTCACCCTCTTACCAGACTCCTAAGGGGGACTGTTGAGCTGGTGTCTTTTCAAAATAACTAGATGTGCTTCAGTGTCTGTTCACGTCTCAACTGAGTGGTTGTGTCTTGGAGGCGCCTGTGTTTCCAAGGGTCTGACCCATGCCTCTGCTGAATGAATGAGGTTAATTCTGCTACAGGGCAACCCAAGTTCTTGACTGTCTTCTCAGTATGAGAAACAAGTCACATCAAACGATGGAGGACACGCTGTCGGAGGCAGGATTACTTTAACGTGCCTCATGGAGGTGTGGGTGGGATTTAGCTCCTGTTACCATACGGAAGCTGGGGAAATAATCCTGTGACTTTAAGTCTAGGAGTTAATGACATATACATCCTATCCTCAAGGATTAAACACTTAGCACTTCCAAAAACAAAAGAGAATTTGTGTCGTATTTTATATACTCCTGGGGCTATAGAAGCTTGTGCTCAATCTAAACATTGCAATAACATACATCCTGATGAAAAAGAATACAGACTGAATGATTACGGCCGAGTAATTGATGACTTTTCTAGGAATATAGTAATTAGCCTTCCTTCCTTCCTACCCCTGAGATGATTAAATATTTAACCAGAAAGCGATTTAAAAAATGTTAGTGGGTTTTAGTTTTCCATAACTTATTTTATTCATTAGACTTCAATATCTTGATCTGTAATTTCCAGAGATTTTTTCAAAGACAGGTTAAGATGCACCCTTCTTACCACTCTGCCAAGAAAATATAATAATGATATACCATATTTATATAGCCCTTAAGCACAAAGTGGTGTTCTACCACACGGATGAGTCCATTCCTCAAAGGAAAACAATTGTAATCAACTTTATAGGCCTGTAACCTTCCGATGACTGCTGTTGGCATATGAGAATGCTACTCTGTTTTTCTTTTAGGGCTGGTCAGCGTAAGGGAGACGGTTGTGAGACTGGTCTTGCTAAGTAGCCCAGCTTCAAATTCACACTCTTCCTGCTTCATCCTCCTGAGAGCTTGGATTCAGAAATATGAATGTGCCATACACATATTTAGCAAGTGATTGACTTTAATGTTTGCTGTGTCTTGATTATAGATTTTGATAAATTAATTCTAATTGTGACTAAAGGTAAGTTGATTGCATTTGATTTTCAAAGCAGATAATCAATCGTATCACCTGAAAATTCCTTTCCAATAATTAAACCTCTTTTTAAAAAAAATTGTTTGGTTTGGTTAGACAGGACTGTCAGGTCAAGACAATATTGAACAATAATATGAGAATTTACATTGATGCTTTTAAACAAAAATGGGGTCTAGGAATGGTTCTCAAAGGACAGTGATCATTGGTTATTAACCATTAACTCGACAGGTTTCTTTATATTTCTAGTCTTTCGGAAGGCTTGGCGCTCTCCCCCCCATGAGTGGGTGTTATGGATGCTCACTGATCCTCAGCCCTCTGTGTGTAATCACATGTTCCTGTGTGTAATCACATGTTCACCCTTGTTTGGCTCACCGGGTTACTTTCATAGAGGCTTCCTGACTCTGCTGTTTTGTACCTATCCTGCTGACATCCATTGACTCAGTTTTTAAAATAGGAGGACTTCTGTGTTTGCAGACATACTTGTCGGATAAACAAAGTCACTCATGCTCTGGGGCCTGTGGGCCCCTCTGTTAAACTTTTCTCCCTCCTGGTCTCTGAGTGTTGCATTTCTTCTTCCTCTTTAGACCAGAGATCCTCTTCACCATTATCACCCCGGAGCTTTACTGGGTAACACTTCTTCCATCCCGCCAACCCCTCATCTATGCCTCTTTTTTCCATTTTTCTTTTATTGAAAATATTTCTCTTCATATAATACATTCTGATTACAGTTCCCTCTCCCCACAAGGTCCTCTGAGAGCCTATTCCTCATTTTAAGGTCACCTCGTTCATGCCGCTATTGAAGTCATTTTATCAATGTGCTTCCTTGTTTATCATCTGTCTTTTCCAAGAGAAATTAAGTAAAGAACCTTAGAATATTGATCTAAAATATGTAGGTCCACACAGTGACATTGCCACTAACCCTTTATGGATCTGGCACTTGATGCTGCAGACAAGTTTTGTCTGGAAATTCTCAGAAGTATATTTTTCAGTCGACCACACATATAACAGAGTGTTTTCCAGCTTTCATCAAATAAAAACTGATTACATGAGCCCATCAGACTCTGCATAATGTGAACTGTGGCCGTGCTAATCTATTTATATGAGCCATTTTTTTAAAAGTAATACGTTGTACATTCTCTTAATTTTGATGTTAAGTTCTCTAGTGGTCCTGAATTGAGGCTTTATCACAAATTCACAGCTAGTACAGGTCAACAAAAACAGTTTGCTCAGGCAATGGAAGATGTATATTAAGTCTCCTGAAATGAATTCTTGTGTGTTGAAAACAACCATGTGACTCTGGCTTCAGGCTTTTCCCACATCCATTACTTTTATAAGTCTCTCTCCAGGATGAATCTGAATTACATCATGGGAAAGTAAGTTTCATGACTCCCTTGGCATAGTTGTGGTATTAAATATGGAGAATCCATTAATAGCTAAGTGCACAGAGTCACTGTATCTGAATATGTATAGATATAGATGTATCTGTAAACTTCAACATTTTCATAAGTGTTCAACATTACTGTGAATAGTGTCCCTCAGACCACAAGCTTGTTCAGGGAAAAGAGCTCTGTCCCCTGTTGAGAAGTTTTAGTACCTGACACAACATAGAAACCGTAAGTGTTTTTAAATGGATAAATATTAGAAAGTGATACCTAAAGCAAAAAGAATGTTCAGGAAGAGCCATTAAAACAAAGGAAGCATTTGTGCTCAGAGATCCTCACTGCTGAAACACAACTTTGGCAGAGCGTAGAACAGGCCAGGCAGACAATCTTGACTCAGAGAGCAGGAAGCCCTGCAGGGGTCCAAGAAAAAGTCAGAGGAGACCATAGCATCCTGCCACAGAAGGAAGTCCCACAGCACTTGTGTGTGGGACTTGTGTGAGATGGTAGGTTCAGGATCTGAGCCTGAAGCATGTTCATGTACCCCTAAAATAAACAGGGGAGTCAAAGTCAGTCCTTGCACAAAGAACTTACCTAAGCACAGAGGAGCAAAAGAGGAAGTCAGTTATTGAAATGTCATCTATTGCAGAGTAGATTTACTCTCAGCCTGGACCTACTGGAAATAATAGCAGCTGAGAAGGTCACTCACACTAAGAAAGCTTGGCAGACTGCAGGACCATGTGGGAAAGATAGTGACCATGGATTTTCTCCTCTCTGTTTTCTACTACTACTACTATTATTATTATTATTATTATTATTAATTTTGATTTTTTTCAAGACAGGGTTTCTCTGTGCAGCCTTTGCTGTCCTGGAACTCACTCCGTAGACAGGCTGGCCTCCAACTTGTAGAGATCCACCTGCCTCTGCCTCCTGAGTGCTGAGATTAAAGGCGTGTGCCACCACCACCCGGCCCTCTCTGGTTTCTTATTTGAATTATTTGAGCCACCCAGAAAATGGAAGCTAAGAATTTGAGTCTCTCAGATTGGCATGGTCCTAAAGCCCTGGGGGTAAAGAATTGGCAGAATCATTTTTTAGACCCTTATTTTGGTGTTACTCAGACATTCCTGAAATATCTAGAATTCCAGCTCTCAGTAATCACTCCAACACCATACTTCCTATTAACACACATGAAGTGGTAAGTTTTCCAATTGAAACGAACGCTCCTCACATAACGGAACTTATTTATAGCAGTGTGGGTCCTCATTTTTTTAAAAATGACTTCCTCGCACCATCTGATTGATGACTCATAAAAAAAAGGAAGTGATGCCTGAGCCAACTGGGAGAGGGATGGCAGGTGGCCCAGTGGCAGCCACCCCGTCTCCTGCCCTGGGCTGGGTCCATAGAAGAGCAGCTGCATTGTGTGACACTTAGTCGAGACATTCAGGGCTCTGTCTGGGGGATGACACAGGACCAACGTTTCCCACTTCGTAAATAAAGGGTTTGCGCTGGCATTGACGTATGTCAATAAATGGCTTTGGGTTTCCCTGCTGATGGGAAGCCATTGTGCCTTGACGACATTCAACATTACTGATATCGCCTTCCTCGAGGCCAACACATTTGTGCACTGTGGCAGTCATGGAGACCAAAAACACCTGCCAGACAAATGTGACAGGCAGCGCTTAGGGTGCCAGGGCACAGTTAACCTCTGTGGAGCTCTGCTTTCCTGGATTGTTTCCATGGTTAATTATTCATCAAGTTTTAATTGGGAGCAGGCACAGCCCCCTGAAAGGTGCTACCAACAGCTAACTTCAAAAACATAAGGCACCCCAGCTTTACCTTAGAAGGGCACCTAACATAGAGGTCCAGCATAACTTCAAGGTTCTCAGCTGAGCATTGAGTGGAAGAAAAGGAAGCGTGGTGATCAGGTTTAGAAGTGGGGTCCTGGAAGCAGCCCCTCCTCCCTGAAACAAAGCCAAGGCAGCAGGCCTCTTCATGGCATTGGTGTGGCAAAGAGTAGACATTAGAGCCAGCTGGGTGTGACAGAGCACACCAGTGATCCCAGCAGCATGTAGGGAGCCAGAGGTAGGAAGACCATGAATTTGAGGCCAACTGGATTGTACAAAAGATGCTATTAAGAACAGAAGAGGGAAAGAAGGAAGGGAGGCAGGTAAGAAGGTAAAGGCAGGAAGAAGGGAAGGCAGGCAGGAATGAGGGAATAAGGAAGGAAGGGAAGACAAGGGAGGTGGAAGGGATGAGGGAGGAGGGAAGGAAAAGGAAAGATATGAGAGCCTGTAGGCAAATGTGTCTTTTCCGATCCTGGCTACCGTTCCCAAATAACCACTCAGAGGCTTAATATTACTTATAAATAATCAACTGATAGCTCAGGCTTCTTACTACCTAACTCTTAAATTAAACCATATTATTTTTAATCTATGCTTTGCCACATGGCTCAGGGCTTGTTACCTCATTCTCTATACATCCTGCTTCCTCGGCAGCTGGCTAGCATCTCCCCTGACTCCGCCCCTCTTCATCCCAGCATCTTCAGTTTGATGGTCCTGCCTAACTTTATCCTGCCTTGCTATAAGCCAATCAGTCTTTATTAATGAATGAGAGTAATACATATTCACAGTGCACAGAAGGATTATTCCACAGCAAAGGCCTTGGTTACGGAACTCTTTTCAGGTTTAAAGTCTTAGCATTGTGTTGGTCAGGGGCGTCCAAGAGACTCTCAAAAGGTTACAGGCTATTGCTGTTGCCCTTGGATGCCCCACTGAGGTAGCAGGTAAGTCCCTATTGCTGAAGATGCCATGCATTTCAGACACAGGGGCCAGAGGACCCTGAGCTGGAAGTGACCTGAATGCCCACTCCCTGAGGACTAGCTTTCATGGTACCAGGATGTGCCATGCAAACTTCCAAAGGAGGGAGGGAGGGAACCAACAGCCCTGCTCAGCTACAGCTCCTATGAATTACAACAATGACCAGCTTGGCATAGTAACTCTAAGGGTGAAGTAGTGGCATGCATACCTTGGTGGTAACCAGCAGCTCTTTAACTGGACTTAAAACCAACACAACAAGAGGAAATTCATGCCTAGTATTGAAAAAACTCACCAACTACCCAGAGCTAGTGAAGTCATGGATCTTGGAGAAGAATCTACAATTGACATTCTACTAAACCTGCACAGTCCCTAACTACACTTTAAACATCCATCTTTATATCCACAGATAACTATAGCTGGAAGTTTCTCCAGTCCTACCCAGCCCCACAGTCCCACAGCCACTTATAAAATAATCACTCAGAGGCTTATATTAATTAAAAACTGTATGGCCAATGGCTTAAGTTTTTTGCTAGCTAGCTCTATCATCTTAAATTAACCCATTTCTATTAATTTAGTCTGCTGGCATGTGGCTCCTTGGGCGTGGGCTGGCATCTCTCTCCACTCTGCCTTTCTCTTTCCTGTCTCTCTCTTTGGATTTCCCACCTGTCTCTAAGCTGCCTTACCATAGGCCAAAACAGCTTATTTATTAACCAATGGGAACAACATATATTCACAGCGTACAGAAAGACATTCCATAGCAGATAAATGTAGTCTTCGCCCCTTATCAAGGAAACTTCTCTTTGCAACAGATGGAAACCATTTCAGAAAACCATAACCAATCAAAATGCAGAGCTGTGGAGCCCAGTCCAAAGGATGCATCTATGACACAGCTCCTCCAGTGAAGGCTCAGGGATCATTGCAGAAGAAGGGGTTGGAAAATTGTAACAGCCAGAGGAACAGGGAGTTTGCTGTAAGAGTGGGCCTCCTGGGGATATCAGAAGCTACACCCATAAAATCTCACCAACATTATTGCCTAGACATGAGCTGAACAAGGACAATAACAATAAACATATCAAAGCAGATGGGGAAAGCCCATGAGGCCTCAACCATAAGCAAAGAACCACAGGCACCTAAGGAATTCTGAGAGCCAGAGAAACAGTCTTCCCCAGGGACTAGCATGTCAACTGGTTATCTAATACCAAATGGTCAGCCATACAAGTAACATTAAACAGACTGATCAAGTTGCTCTTACATATTTAGGAGTGTGTGTGTGTGTGTGTGTGTGTGTGTGTGTGTGTGTGTGTGTGTAACAATTAAAGAAAAAAGAGACCATGAATTTAAAAGAGAGCACAGAAGAACAGAGAAGAAAGTTTGGAGGGAGAAAAGGTGTGGTGATATTGTGTTCCCCAATATATCATGCACCCTAAGAAATTTATCTGGGGTCAGAGAACAGAACAGCCACTAGACAGACATAGAGGCCAGAAAATGGTGGCACTCACACCTTTAATCCTATCACTTGAGAGGCAGAGATCCATCTGGATCTCTGTGAGTTCAAAGCCACACTGGAAACAGCCAGGCATGGTGACTCATGCCTTTAATCCCAGGAAGTGATGGCAGAAAGCAGAAAGGTATATAAGGCATGAAAACCAGGAACTAGGCTGGTTAAGCTTTTAAGCATCCCCACCCCCCACCCCGAGACAGGGCTTCTCTGTGTAGCTTTGTGCCTTTTCCTGGATCTCACTCTGTAGACCAGGCTGGCCTGAAACTCACAAAGATCTGCCTGCCTCTGCCTCCCAAGTGCTGGGATTAAAGGCATGCACCACCACCGCCTGGTTGCTTTTAGGCTTTTGAGCAGCAGTTCAGCTGAGATTCATTCTGGATGAGGACTCAAAGGCTGCCAGTCTGAAATGGAAGATCATTTCCTGGCGCAACAGGACATGCTTGTGATGTGGAGAGGGGGCGGGGACTGCCGGCCTCATTTATCTCACCAGACTGTCTATGTCCTGTCTCCTAGGCATCTCTTATATGCTTTCCCAGTATATGCTTCTTTCGATTTTGCCAAATTAAATGCTTGTATGGCCTGACCCTACCACGTTTACCTTTCCAAATCACATGTACCCTTTGGTTTAAGGCTCTGTCACCCCTCACTACCTCGGAGTACCTCAATCCAATGGTCTCGAGTTCTCATCTGGAAACTCCTTTGTAGCTATAAGTGACCACCTGTCCACAGAGTTATTTCTTAGAGAAGAGCAGGGAGACGTGAGTGTGTATTGTATTAAGAATTAAGTGGCATGAGATTTGATTCCTGTTTAGCCTCTTATGTGGCCTTGGAAAATTCATTCAACGTCACCATGCTCCAGCCAACGCCTCTTGAAAGTGAGATAATAGTAGATCATTTTCCCCCTCTGGACTATGCATTAGTTTATTGTTAACAAGGCACGGGTTCACCCTTTTGCTATTGTTGCTACAACCCATAATATTTAGAACTTGTCATTTACATAGAAAGCGCTTTTGAAAAAACATCTGCTGTGTGCTGGACATTTCCATCCAGTTATATGTTGATAGGCTGGTCTCTCCAGGGTATCAATTACTTTTCTATTTGCTATGACCAAATACCTGTCAGTGAGAAAGTTAAGGAATGAAGGAGCAAAGGAAGGAAAGACTGATGGATCTGGGCTCAGTTTAAGAAGGGATACAGTCTATTGTGGCAGGAAAGGCATGGCTACAGAGAAGAGAGGTAGATATTACATCCACAGTCAGAAGGCAGATAGAGATGAATTCTGGTCTTCAGCTCACCTCTTTTTTATTTAGTCTAGAAGCTCAGCCAGTGGAATGATGCCACCCACATTCAGGATGGGACTTCTCTCCTCAGTCAAAGAAGCCCAGAGTCCGGAAGTGTGTTTCCTAGGTAACTCTAAATCCAGCCCAACTGCCAATGAAGATTAGCCATCACACTCAGTAGTACAAAAGCATTGATACGTTAAGGACTCAAAATCAAGTTTGTAAAAAGAGAGAAAAGGATTCTGGAGGAGGTAGGTTTTGAACCCAAAAGAGGGAAGATGGGAACTTTTAGAGCAGCGAAAGACCTAATATCCACAAGAGGAACTTGTGGGTCGTGGGGAGGAACTTACAGAACCATGGACAGAAGATAAGAGTTCTCAAGGCTGGAGACCTGCCCCAAAGTGAACACTAGGGATTCAAATCCTATTAGATGGTGACAGTTAATTATGTTGGGTCAGGATACAGAGAACCTCTACATAAGGATTTTGTCTTTGGAGTAAAACACCCTGTGACTTGAGGATGCTTCTGTTAGAATGGCTAAGAGCAAGAAGGGAAGACCAGAGTGTAGGGGCCATGAACAGCACAGCAGACCAGAAGGGGACTATGGAAGAGGGCATCGATGGCAGGAGAGCCTCCCAGGCGACTTTCCGTCTGGGGATGTTGACAGGTGAATTGCAAACCAAACAACAAAACAGCTGGAGAGTGGAGGGGCCGAGACCCACACAAGATACGCTTGAGAAGCAGCGGCACCCACAGTTAAATATACTTCTTTTCTACAAGATATTTCTGTCTCATGTGGGTTGTGATTTTCCAAGAAGTAGATACATTTGACCTAAGATTCCCTCTCACTTTTTTTTTTCTCTCAAAGCATCTCTTAGAACCAGTGTTTCATGGCACAGGCAGTTTTAAAAAGAGATTTTCAGACAGAGGAGGGACTTTAGCATTCTATAGACCTAAAAGAGATGGAGAACTTCCAAGTCCAGGGTGATTAAAAACCATGTATATTCCACCTAGACGGGTGAGTAGATATGCAAGTTGAAAGCTGTATAAACAATTAAAAAAAAAACAGGAGGGGATAATATGGCAAGACAGCCTAGGATTGAGGGGTGTGCTTCCATTTTAACCTAAAGACAAGCTAGTGTGGCTGGTTTATGGGGCTCTGGGGACACCCAGTTGGAGATGAAAACACTTCAGTGAACTCTCCGCTGCACAACGTTCCTGGGGTCCTGTGTGACCCCGCCCCCCTGTCCTTCACTCTTGTCTCCAGCCCCATCTCCTGCTGTCTCCCCTCCTTACTCTCCTTGTCCAGTGAGTCTCAGCCTTCCTAACACTGCGACCCTTTAACGCAGTTCCTCGTGCTGGGGTTGACCCTCAACCGTGAAATTACTTCCTTGCTACTTCATAACTGCTGTTTTGCCGCTGTTACGAATCATAATGTAAATATCTGATACGCAACCCCTTGTGAAGGAGTCATTCGACTCCCCCACCCCACCCCCGACCCCCAAAAGGCGTAGTGGCCCACAGATTGAGAACCGCTGCAGGTTTTGAATGATTCTTCACTCCTGAGTCAGTGTTGCTGCGTCCCTGTCTAGAACACACTCCCATTCTCTTCTCAGATAAATCCCCGCCTTCATTTAAGTTTCCATTCAGATGACTCTTTATCCAGGCGTCGCTGTTCTCTCTGTCAGCCATCACCAAGTCCTCCAGACCCCCTGTTAGGGGCTCCCGTTGCCATGGATTCCCATCCTGTTCGACTGCAGTTGTTTCTGCGCTGGTCCTCACTGCCACATAGAACGGCACCCTGAACAGCTCCCTAACCATCGAATGCAGCACCTCTGCCAAGCTGCTCCAGCAACACAGTGTGAGCAAATGGACTCTGACACCTCCTCCTCCTCCACACACACACACACTGCGACAAGGCTCTAGTGCCACCTCCACGCTCCACACACTTTGCAACAAGGGACTCTACACTCACAAGTATAGAATGATAACATCCACAAGAGGGCAGATGCAATCCCTTTCTCTATTCTGTTTTCTGGGGATGAAGGCCCTTTGACTATCTGTAATTCAGGTGACATGCGGTTAAGATGAGGGGACCATCCCAATGTAGATGAATGATGCATCTACAGATTGCTAAGTTGTCATCCGGTTCAGCTAGCAACACGTGAGCTCATGAGATAGGGAGTTTTGTTTCTTTAGTTCTTTGGGTGCCGGTGGCATCTAGAATAGGTCTTGGCACACAATAGGTATAAGAGTGTGGTGGGCAATGTGATATGCAGCAGAGTTCCCTGTCATCCCTGTCCCTACCCCCACGAGTGCTAGAGGCTGACTCCCACAACTGAGTCTCACCCCAGAAATGGACTGAAGAGAGTGAGTAGCCAGTGGTCATGCCTTCTCTTGGTGACAACCTTTGCATGATGACTTGTCAATGTAGGAACTGTAAAGAAGGGCTTCTTAAACTTTTTCACTTGTGATCTCCAGTCACTTGATAAATCTTTTCATGACCCTGGGTCATTATATGAAATAGGTCTATGAATCCAACATTTGCTGATAATAAATCAGAAAGAAACTTATTATGAAGTAATGCTTTGGTGTACATATAATTTTCTTATGCATTAAAAATAAAACCAAATGTGTGTACTAATGAAATAGATACAATTGTTTATTTTTTCAGAAAGGATTAAATCTTGGCTGAACGTTCACACTGCGGGTCATAGAGCATTGCATTGTTTTTTCAGAGTTGAACCATATTTTGATGGTATGATTGTCCATGTATCCATGCCCAGAAAGCTGATGTCACATAAACATGAGCATATTGGCAGAAGAATGCTTAAGGTCATTTCAGAAACTCCCTTAATCTGGAGCCAAAATTCATTCAATAATATTTTATGAAAATCAAGTTGACAACTCAAACACCAAGTTTTGAAAAATCAAACCTGCTAACATAATGTCATCCAAAACGAATGAATGTAGCGTATGTTGAGGAATGGGGATAGGAAAATACTAGAAGCCTTGGTTTCCTAACTAAGCCATTTTGTTTCTATGAGAACATAAACTTTGTACGTAACTCACATACACAAACTTAGAGCAATGCAATTCATAACATGCAACAGGCTCAAATCCCAGCCTTGGTGTTTCAGGCAGCTGTGTCGTCGGCCTGTGAGGTGGGACAGTATGTGGTGTGCACAGGACGAGTATTCAGAACCAAGAGCTGCAGGGAGGTTGCTGCCGGAACCTGGGTGAGCGCTGTCAGAACCCCCACATTCATTATACATTTAACTTGGAATTACATTTTGATTGCTGCCCATTCATAGACCTTTTTTTCTTCTGCAAATTTTCCACATCTCCTCCCATTTGATTAGGACACAACCGTGTCCTAATCCATTCATGTCTCGGGTCATGCTCCCCAAGAAGCACTTTCACAGGGAGACTTATTAACAAGGATTTTGAGGCTCAACATCTGAGACATGAAGATGTCAGTAAATGATGATATCAGTGGGAGCATCAGTGTGCCCAGCCCTGTCCCACATGCCAGGATGACAGTGTGAACAAGGCAAATAGCGTCTCTAATTTTAAGTAGCTTTCCTTCTTGAGTATCAAAAAACGACATTTCAGATAGTGGCGAGGGTGACGAGGAAAACGAGGTGATGGAGGGGCTGAAGATGAAGGAGCATCCTCACACACTGTTAGGAAAGACTTCCTCCAGGGAGTCAGCTGAAACGTGGATAAAGAAAAAAACAAGCATTGGCTGTACAAAGACCCGATGGCGTATGACAAACAGTTGTGGCTACTGCTAAGGTCTGTGGCAGGGGTGGGGCTGGTACAGCTGAGGAACTCTGAAGACAGTGCACCTGCTGCAGCAGGTGAAGAGAAAAATGGTCTGTGCCCATGCTGGAAAGGAAAGTCTATCGGATCTCACAGCCCTCGTGGACCAGTAAGGATTTTTGTAATAAGGGTACAATTATATTATTTATGTCATTAGGCTTTTAATATCAAGTTTGTATAATCATCTCTTCCATCCTTATTTCTACCATTAATACAAAGAGAGAGTAGCCCTTTTTTCATACAGGGCTTTTTTTTTCCTTTTGGTTTTTTTTCAAGACAGGGTGTTTCTCTGTGTAGTTTTGGTGCCTGTCCTAGATTTCGCTCTGTAGACCAGGCTGGCCTCGAACTCACAGAGATCTGCCTGGCTCTGCCTCTCGAATGCTGGGATTATAGGCATGTGCCACCACTGCCCGGTTCATACAGGGCTTTTAATTTATTGAGGAAAAAACTTGGAAGGCCGTGCATTTCCTTCCTTTGAAGTAAGTCTGGAGTGTGTTATGATATCTCTTCATGCTGTGCCTTGCTTCTGAATTCTCCAGGGATTCCATCAGGAAAGTCAACATGTGACTAAAGTTTTCTCTGGGGTCATACAATTGCATTGAGGACGGGTAGGCAGTGGCTGTTTCGCCTGCCTAGGCAGCTGATGGTAGGCCACAGTTCATTAAGACCTGATCCAGTAACTGCATAACCAGGGAATTACAGATAACAATGCATTAGAGTTAAAAAGAGTTATGAAAAGATAATTCTACCAACTCATCGATTAGATTATGGTCACAGTTTAAGCAATAAATTAATTCTGCCATATCATTACCCAAGGCAGATGAGCAGTGCCATGGAACTTTTTGGTCTGATGAAAGACAAGATAATTCATTTTTAAGGTGAGAACAAATATCTTTACAGGTTATACCATCAATGACAATACTATTCACGTGGGTCTTAATCACAGGGACTTAGAAAATCCAGCGCAGCATATCTGCTCAGAAAACCATTTCACATATATCTGCATGGCCATTTCTTATGTCCTCTCTTGATTTGAATAACTGAGATCACAGTACATAATTGTGGTTAATGTGGGCCTCTTGATGAGGTGCTGGGTTCTATGGTCAAATTTAATTCAATCTCTGACCAGACTCTCCTCTGTCTGATAGAGGCCCACAAATACATCATTCATCTTAATCAAGATTGTGACTGTAGGTTAAGATTGGGGTTTCCAAAAAGCAGCACACAGGCAGATGGTCCATCATGCGGGAGAAGAAATCTATCGGATGATTGGATGCTGCGTCATTGAGCCTTATCTAAAACACATGACCCCCAGGCACCAATCACAACTATCTCTCCTCAGCATCCTCCCCTTGACACCCCATGCAGTTGGTCCTCTCGCAAACTCCCTGTCTGCCAAGCACTTGCTGGAAGCTAAAACTTTTCCCTTTTCATCCCCGAGTCTCTAACTCACTCTATTCTCTGTCTCCATGGATGTGACCCTGCCCTCGTGCCGCTGCCTCAACCTGTAAGTGTGTACTTCCTTCTAAGCCACAGCAGGAGAAAAAATGAGCAGTGTGCCTAGGGCAGGGGCATGACTCCAGTACAACCCCAGGAGTATCATGCGTCAACACCCTCTCCCTTTGAAATGTTTCCATTACAGTACTGCTACCCAGAATAACATTAACCACAGACAGAATTTAAATTTTGTGGTAGCCTTGTTCCATAAGTAAAAAGAAACAGCTAGTTAATTTTAATAATATACTCTATTTAATCAGATCTATTTGAAAAAAAAAAACTATCATTCAACATAAAACCCAATCTTAAAAACCTTTGAAATGATTCAAGGTCCAGGGAGTATTTTCCAGGCCCAGTACATTTTCAAACATTCTGTCCGGATCTTAAGTGTTCAGGAGCTGCCTGTGACTAGTAGCCTCCATGCTGAACTGCATGGTACCCCTGCTTTTTCTGTCTGCGGCCCTCAAAAGTATTGTGAGTGGCAGAGCTAGTGTTGTGGAGTCAAGATTTCAGTTTTAGGAAATAACATAAAATGACTTAGATAACTAATTAATGTATTTGTCTTGTTAGGCTTACTATTGCTGTGATGAAACACCATGAGCAGAAGCAGGTTGGGGAGGGAAGGGTTTATTTGGCTTTCACATCCACAGTATTGTTTGTTCATCCTTGAAGGAAGTCAGGACAGGAACTCAAACAGGACAGGAACTTGGAGGCAGGAGCTGATGCAGAGGCCATGGAGGGGTGCTGTTTACTGACTTGCTCCCCATGGCCTTGCTCAGTCTGCTTTCTCATAGAACCCAGGACCACCAGCCCAGGGATGGCACCACCCACAATGGGATGGGTCCTCCCCATTAATCACTAGTTAAGCAAATGCCTTACAGCCTGATCTTATGGAGGCATTTTCCTAATTGAGGTTTCCTTCTTTCAGATAACTCAAGCTTTTGTCAAGTTGACACAAACTAGCCAAGTCAGTACTATTGTTTAAATTACTCCTTTAACAAATATTTATAATGTTCTTAAAATATGCATATAGGGCTGGAGAGATCTCTTAGCATTTAAGAACACTGACTGCTCTTGCAGAGCATCTGGGTTGGATTCCCAGCTTCCACATGGCAGCTCACACTATCTATAACTCCAGTTCAAGGGAATCCAGTGTCTTCTGGCCTCCTGTGACTGACAGGCACCAGTCACACATGTGGTGTACAGACATACATGTAGGTAAAACCCCCAAACACATAAAATAAAATAATTTAAAATGGTATGTCAAAACTAGTTCTCCAATATAAAAAGTACATTTCCAATGAAAAGCAAGAAAATCCAAATAGAAAAGAAAGTAGGCTTTCATCAACTTCATATTTCAGTGCTAACATTCATGTAAATTTAACAGCATGCTATCTTTTAAAAAGATTGTTTAAAAACTGAGGAAACTCCAAGTATTAGGCCCCCAGGCTAACCCAGAAATATGAGCTTTGACCTGATAATAAATTAGTGTTATTCTGACAATTTGCTAAATATAAATAATAATATATCCTTATAAAAGTTTGTTATTTCTGGTTGTGAGTCTAGCCTTTAGTGGCTGAGCTATCTCTCTAGCTCAAAAGCTTATTTGTTATAATCACTGCATGTACTTCTTTAGTGAAAGTTAACTATCACTCAACTCGACCATCAAAACTATGGCTGGAAACTTTCTTAGGGGAAAACTCCCAAGTCACACAGAATGCTAGCAATACCATATGCCTGCTGAGGGAATGTGATCTTCTTAACGATCACCATTTTCCCCTTTTGTGAACTACTGGGAGTCATAAAATTACAAGAAACAAAAAAATCTAGTTTGTAACCTTTTTACCTGGTATCTGTATCTAGGTTGTCAAATGGGGATAAGAAAATTCCTCTTGTAAGATTATGAGTGTTCAGTTGGAGCTTCCAGCTCACCCCCGCACAAGCTGAAAAACCTCCATCTGCCCTATTTGCCCCAAACCCTCTGATACTGAAAAAACTCTGAACAGAGGAATGGTATCAAAACTCGGTTCCACATTTTTGGCAGCTGGTACAATCCTGACATGACCAGCCCACCCAAGTGCCTGCTCAGTGGTTTAGCCTTTGACCATACTTGGGGACAGTCCCAGCTCCTGGCTGGCACATCATCACTCCTTGCCTAAGATCTATAAAACCTCCCTGACTTATCCCAGGGACGTGACTTCTCTGGTTTCATTCTCTGAGACCAGTGAACCCAGCCTGGAGTTGCTTTTTTCTCAATAAACCTGCTGCTATACATGTAATTGGGTTTGCTCTAGATTATTGTGTTAGCAGGGAAACATTGTCTGGGGGGAGGAAAAACATATCAGTGAGGATAAGATATTTGATGTGAAGTGACTTGAAAACAACAGAATCAACAGTATAAAATATACTATGTGATTTTTGGAAAAGTCTTTGTGCTGGTTAGTTTTGTGTCAACTTCGCACAAACTGGAGACACCTAGAACAAGGGAGTTTCAGTTGAGACATGCTTCCATCATAGGCATTTCTGTGGGGCATTTTCTTGATTAGTGACTGATGCAAGAAGGTGGGCAGTGCCGTCCCTGGGCAAGTAGTCCTGGGTTGTGAATGAAAGCAAACTGAACAAGTCATCAAGAGCAAGCCAGTAAGTAGAGTTCCCCCATGGCCTCTGATTCAGTTCCTGCCTTGAGTTCCTGCCCTGATGATGGACTGTAACCTGGAAGTGTGAGCCAAATAAAACCTTCCCTTCCCAAGTTGCTTGTGGTCAGTGTTTTATCATAGCAACAGAGACACAACCAGGACAATACTTTTTGAGAGTTTGTTTTTGTTTTGTGTGTGCATGGTGGTTTCCTTCACGAAAATTACCTTTGTGTTGTTCTACTTTTATATTTAAACATTTTGATATCCAGGTGTCATTCCAAAGACAGGCTCACTTTCTCACAAGCACCTTTAATACCAACAAGCCTTGTGGTTTTAACCCAATGCCACAGGTCTACTTTTAACCATTGCACCTTTAAAATATACACCACTGTGTTTTGTGGATAATCGAGACAGAATGTCTCTCTCACACCTACATCTTCATCACAATTAGTCTCACCATTTCTCAGGACCCTAGTCATACAGCTTCATGGAAATGAGCAAACAAAAAATATGTGTGTTTTATGCCATTTGAAATGTATTAGATTTGTTATTTTGTAAGCTTTACAGAGGACTTGTCTAAGGAGATAATGACCTCACAGAAGCCGCTGGTACACTGAAAATTTAGATGAATATGCATGGCAAATCCCAAGCAACCCACTAACTTTTGGAGACCTAGTTAAACTCTCCTATGAGCTGCAGGGCCCGTGTGCTTCTGACTAGAAGGGAATGGCACTTAGCAGATTCACCCACGCCATTTCAGTTTATGCTCCAGCTTCAAGGCTCTCAGTTCCAGCAGGTGCAGGGCTGGAGGCATGGATGGGGTTTCAGGGTGCCAACCAACTGCAGATGGCTCTTACTATTCTCTTGGCTCCCTAGAATTTTTACTACTTGGGGTTTTATACTTATCAGGTTCAAATAGCATCTACTAATGGCTGTCTAGTGACACACTGTATGGTTTTGGTGGCATGAAAATGCATAAGGTACAGGGTACACTTCAAAATATATCAAATGTGCATTGGTTTCATCTTTCTTTTCTATCTCTCCCCCTCCCTCCCTCCCTCCCTCCCCCCCCCCTCTCTCTCTCACACACACACACATCAGCACATACATCAAACTGAGTGCATTTCTTGGAATTAACTGAGACCTCTATTTTAAATGGATATTTGAGGTGATTGGGAAACCCTGAAACTATTATTAGTCATCAAAACTTGATATGGAATGGGGGATTCACCAGGCTACCTATTCAGTCAACCCACAGATGATAGTTCAGCGTTTTAGACACTGTGATTATGAGTAAAGTGGGAGGCAGAAAGCTTGAAGTACGGGGCACTGATGAGAATAGAGCCTTGGGGATGCCACAAGGTGGCTGTGCCCCGCTCTGTGCCTGAGGCACTGTGCTGTTACTTATCCCAGGGCTGTGTCCAAATATCTGACCAAAGCAGCTTGAAAAAAAAGGGTTTTGAGCACAATCCTTCATGGCTGGGAAAGTGCAATGTTTGAAGCAGCCAGTCGCTTGCATCTGTCACATTAATGTAGCGGAGAGAAATGAATATGAATTATGAACACTAGTGCTCAGCTCACCTTCTCCCTTTTATTCTACACAGGAGCCTTTGCCCAAGTGCTCTCCCAGGTAAGGTGGGTCTTTCCCACATAGGTAGTCCCTCACAGGCACACCCCAAGATTTGTCTCCTAGGTGACGCTAGACTCTGTCAAGTGGACCATCACTATAAATCATCAAAGGCAGGTGTTTTAGGGTTGTTATTGCTGTGAAGAGACACCATGACCACAGCAACTCTTATTTAAAAAAAAAAAATTTATTGGAGTGGCTCTCTTACAGTTTCAAAGGTTCAGTCCGTTATCATCATGATGGGAAGCATGGAGGTGTGCAGGAAGATGGGATGCTGTAGTAGTAGCTGAGAGTCCTACATCTTGCAAGCGACAGGAAGTCAACTGAGACACCAGGCAATATCCTGAGCATAGGAAATCTCAAAGCCCGCCCCCACAGTGACACACCTCCTTTAACAAAGCCACACCTCCCAATAGTGCCTGCCACTCCCTATGATCGTATGGGAGCCAATTACAGTCAAATTACCACAGCAGGCTTAGGACTGTGGGCATTTGAGATGGAGAAGACACCACCACATAATGGAGGGAAAACAAAGAGGGTCAGGAGGTCAAGGTCATGTGTCTCTAGTCATTTTACATTCGATATGAAATAAACCTCTGAAAACTACATTAAAATTCCAAGTAAACAATGACCCATCGCTCCCATACTTTAATCAAGATTCTCAGAGTAATAAAGAAAAGTCATTGAACCTTACCCACAGAGGAGAATTTGAACTTCTTCTATGTGCAGCAGCCCAGACCCTTGGAAGGTGTACAGAAAAAATAAGGAGAGGAGAGCAAAGGATGCACAAATTGTAGATGTATCTCCCTTTTTATTTATCCAAGACCACTAATGTAAGTGACAGGAAGTAATGAGGACTATTGTCCAGGCTGGTGGTATACTTCTGTAATCCCAGCTGTTGCGAAGTGGAGGAAGGATTATAAGGAGCCGAGAGTCATCGTGGCTGCTCACCAAGTTCAAGGCCAGCCTGAGCACATGAGAGTCTGAAAAAAGAAAAGAATATCGAAGTCCAAAACAAACACTAAAAGGGTAAGAAGAACCAACTGGGTAACATGTCCATTTGGGGCTGTTGTGGGAAGTGGGAGACAATTGACTATGTGAATAAGACCTGGGCCTTAATTTGAGCTACCTTAAGCCCAGATCTTATTTTGACCTTTTCTCCATTCAAAGCTGCTAAGTCACCATCCAGGATTTTGCTCAGCCTTACCTGATACCCGTTTCTTTCTATCCTTATACATTTAAACACATATACAGAGAGAGAGAGAGAGAGAGAGAGAGAGAGAGAGAGAGAGAGACAGAGACAGAGACAGAGACAGAGACAGAGACAGAGACAGACAGATAGACACATAGAGACACATACAGACAGACAGACAGACAGACAGACAGACAGACAGAGAACAAGACCAAACACCACCCAGGTAACTTGCTTCATTGTACTGTAATTCATATTAAGCTCTCCATCTGGGATCCTGTGTAGATGTAACCGTCTTGTTAAATAAGAAACACAGAGCCAATGTAGAGATGAAAGCCCAAGAGGTCAGAGCTAAGAGCTAAAAACCTTACCCTTCACTGCTGCTGCTGTCCTCTTCAGCCAAGAGACCTACATCCTGTGTGTTTGTCCTTTTTATTGCCTTTCTATTCTGCCTTCTCATTGGTTGCAAACCCAACCACATGACCTCCTCATCACTACCCATCTATATAGACCTCCAGGTCTTCTATGGTTGGTATTGAGATTAAAGGCGTGTGTCTCCATGCTGGCTGTGTCCTTGAACACAGAGAGATCTGCCTAGCTCTGCCTCCCAAGTGCTGGGATTAAAGGTGTGCACCACCACTGCCCAGCTTCTGCAATGGCTTGCTATTAGCTCTGACCCCCAGGCAACTTTATTTATTCACATTCAAATAAAATCACATTTCAGTACAAATAAAATATCACCATAATCCTGGTTGCTCACAGCAGGGAAAAGGGAAAACACAGGATCCCGAGTCACTGTAGATTGCTAAGACTTCCACCACCCAAAGCAATGAGGTACCTTCAAGTGCATTTCAGCAAAGGAGCCAGCTGATAATCAACTTGATCTGTCAAACCTGAGACAAAATGCAAGTAATGAGCTTGATGCAACAGCAGAACAAACCAGACAGAAAAACACCACTCACCCCCCTACACACACACACACACACACACACACACACACACACACACACGCCTGCCTTGCTTTCAGAATAAGGAACTATTGCCATGGGGATTGTGCTAAGAATATACAAGAGAAAGCAACAGCCATCCATCCCTGGGGGGTACATTATCTGGAAGTACTGCCCAAAGTGTTGCTTATAAAAGTGTGTTTGGAGCTTGTATCTGAGTAGACATTGCACAGTGACAACTTTTGAAGTTTTCTCTTCCTCCATTAGCTTGGTGCATGTTGTTTATGTAAGACACTGTACCTGATACTTGCAGGGTTATGAATGAGACATATCTGTATTCTCAAGGGGTTTTTCAGTCCAGAAAGAAACTGAGCAGATACAAATAAAGAACAAAATTAAAATGATATGGGCTCTAGGAAAGGAATTCCTTGGGGTCATGAACATAAAGTCTCCATGTCCTATGCATAGGGAAGGGTGATTGATGGTAGGCTTTGCATCCTATGCATAGAAACAGATGATGGTAGGCTCTGCATCCTTTGAGTAAGGAAGGGTGACAGGGCATGCACATGGTGCAGGTGTTGATGAAGGCAGTTTTACCTGGGTAGAGCACATAGCCTGAGGAAAGATCCCAAGAAATGGGAGTTTGGAGCTGTCATTTGGATATGTCTTTAAAAAGTCTTGACTGTTATCTGAAGATATCAGACAGGGAACAGTGGGGATCCATATACCCAAAGTCAAGATGGTCCCTGAGAACCTATCAAGATTGGCATGGGGAAGGAGCATCCAAAAATCTAGGTAAGTAGGGGCAGGACTCAATCTAGGAAGGATTGGGGGTAGGGAAAGAGCAGAAGATGGTAGAGACAAATAAATATGCCCTGGCCTCGTGAGCCATGTTTCAGAAAAGCACAGAGCTGAAGAAGCCCCGAGGCACAGTTGTCTTTATGCTCTGCAGTCTTCCCCAGCACACTGAAGCAGTGATGTAGACATCCCAGAGTGATTGGCAGTAAGTGCCTGGAGCAAAGTAAATTTTCCTGAGGAGACATGAACAAATGTCTAGTCACCCAAGACCAAAGTGAGGAGTCTACAGAAGTCCACCTTGGCTAATTAACAAGTTTGCTGGAGTTACTTAGAGGAGCAGGGTTGCCTCGGAGGCAGCTGCATCTCTGAGAAGTCAGTAATGCCATGGTGATCAAGCATGAAAGACACATACATCCCGAAGAACCCTGAATGACTTCTAAATGGTTCCTCCTAGCTTCACCAGCTGCTTATACAATCTTGGGAATGAGCCTCCAGGATCTTACATTTGAACTTTCCTGAACTTGAATGTTTTGTTTGCACCTCAAGACTCATGAGCTTGCCTTCTCCCTCCAGCCAGAAGGTTTCAGTTCAGAGGAAGCCACTAGTCAGTACCCGGGACTTTCTTTTTAGCTCCAAACAAGTTGCTTGTCAATATGCTTGGATTAACTGTGGGTAAGCAAAACAAAACAACTGTGGCTCTAATCTCACAATCGGAAAGGTTAGGATTGATAGAGCACACAAAAACAAAATGGCAGGGGGAGATTGACATTGGATACTACATTTTAGGATGTGTAGACAATGGGTGTCTTTTAGACAATTTGTATCTTTCAGGAACATTTTAACGGATTTCTCTTGAAGAAAAAAAGGTTCCATTTCAGAATGTTTTAGCTACATCAGCAAAATGTCAGCGAGGTAAAAGCTTCAGGAGACTGGGACCCTTTCAAAGTTTCAGATCTAGATTTAGAGCTGTGCTGATGTAAACGCATGAGCCACAATGTGGAGGCTCATTTCGTGTCATTTGAGTGTGCATGGATATTAAAATCAATTTTCAAGCATCGGAGTGTTGTCCCAACTAACTCTCTCCTGCAACAGTGGAACTACGAATCCCACTCTACAGGAAGGCTCTTGGCATTTCTTTAACGGTAGGAAAGGGGGGAGAAGAAGGAACTTACATGTTGGAGATGCTAGAACTTGATGTGCAGGGTAAGGGGGATAAATATGGCTTTGCTCTTCTTTCTAGATAGTCACCACATTAAATGCAAACCAAACAGGAACAAAAGGATATCAAGCCAGACATCTAGGTTCCAGAAAATTCAAGAGAAGATTTGAAATCCTCCCACAGCTGAGCATCATACACTTGGTATTTGTGTACTTCTATGGGCTTCTGGCCCAGATAGATAGATAGATAGATAGATAGATAGATAGATAGATAGATAGATAGATAGATAGATAGATAGATAAAGTTCTACACATAGTGGAGGCAAGAATACCCAACAAAGGTGTTACCTTTTAAGTAGATTTGTGCACTTAGAATGAGAGTTGATATCTAGAAGCCCCTTGGCATTCATTACCATATGCATCTTAAACATGTCAACAGACTAAATCAATTTTCTATGCTAGATTTAGTACTTACAATGTGCTTAGAGTGTATGTACACAATCACATGTTAATCCTCACCCTCTGAAGGATACTACAGCCACTGTAATTCGAAGAGAAGGACATGAAAGGAAAAGTATTGGCCCAGGACACCCCAAGACCAAGTTCTCAGTACAAAGGAGACTTATTTGCCCCAGAGGGACAGAGGGCAGGGAATAAGAGACAAAGACAGGAGATGGAGGATGAGGGAGAAGGGAAAGGGAACAAGGGAGAGGGGGAAGGGGTATTTGTCCCAGCGGACAAAGGACAGCCTCTGGATAGAAAGGAGACAGTTGTGGCCCATAGGAAAATGGAAGTTTATAAAGGTAAAGGGGGAAACCCTGGGTTAGGATGAGGTGTTTAATTTTCATTAGGCATGTTAACTAGGTGAGCCAAAGGGGGCTTCTGATTGCTGGACTTCAATACTTTGATAGCTGGACCTTGGCAGTCAGCCTCAGGAGGAGGAAGTGGCCAAATAAGGGAATGGACCTTGGTGGCTACCTTCAGGAATGTAATCTGTTTTTAGCAAGGCCGGGAATGGGGAGAAGGGCAAGGCCTGTCAGAACCATGTTTGCCATGCTTGAGCTGGCCAGATCCCCTTCAGCAGGAACTACCGGAGTCAGGTTGGAGATGGGGTGTCTTCACTTCCGTGGTCCTAATGAGCGATCACTTACTGACGAACATGGAAGTCTGCTCTACTCTAACACTTCCTTCTCTCATTTTTTCTAATGGAGATTAATGTTCTCTCACCTTGTCATTTAAACATAAGCTTTTATTGGTTGAAGTGTGTCTCTCCGAAATTTCTCTGTTAGTCCTATCCTCGAGTATCTCAGAAGTAATCTTAATTAGAGACAGGGCTTTCCAAGAAATCAAGATAGAAGGCAGTCATTAGTGAAAGCCCTGATCCAGTGTGCCTGGAATCCTGATGGGCGGGTTGGTATCTTGGACACACACACACACACACACACACACACACACACACACACACACACACACACAGAGAGAGAGAGACAGAGAGACAGAGAGACAGAGAGACAGAGACAGAGAGAGACGGAGATGGAGACAGAGACAGAGAGAATAGTATTTGAACATAACATGGAGAGCAGTTTGATTTCCTAAGGAATATCAGACATTGCCCCAGCAAGCCACCAGAAGACAGGGGAGACATGAAATAGATTTTTCTTTCACAGATAGATCTCAGAAGAAGCCAGCCCTGCCCACATCCCCATCTTGGATTTCAAACCTCCAGAACGGTAAGGAACTGAAGACCAGCCCACTGTGGACTTCATGATAGCTCCAACCAACCGGAAGCGTTCTTCATGACAACAATCGGCTGCTTATCCCTCCAGGCTCACCCTTCTCTTCCTTTCCAGGCTATGCTTCCCACTTGTACCCTGCCAGCTAGTTAACTTGTAGCTACCTAGAACCATTTATGCTTTGTTTCCCTTTTGGGAACATCTGCATCAATGTAGCAGATTGAGCAACACCCCTCACAGGAAGCATTACTTCATCTCTTCTCTCACCCAACAACCAAGGGGAGTTGACCTGCTGCCTGTGCTGAAGCTTCTCTTGGGACCATCTTCCATGGTCACTATTATCTTACACAGTAACCCAGATGTTTATGTGTTTGTCTCTGTGTGACCCCCTACTCAGAAGGAATACACACACACACACACACACACACACACACACACACACACACACACACACACACACAAAATGGCTTGAGGCTAGGGTTATGGTTGGTTCCTGAGACATCTGACAACAGAGAAAGGTGGCTTGGATTATGTCAGTGTGAGTGTTTCTGGTCTCAATGACACACTTGTCAAATTGAATTAATAAGCTGCCATTCTGTGGGTTTGGGTTAGTGAGAGCTAGGGAGTGAAATCAATTTGCGTCTGTAGCAAACGGGAAAATAATAGCATGGTGTGTAGGAAGAGAAACACTCTAGATACAAGCAGCTTAATAATAAAGGGCATTCCTCACATGGTCCTTGTCAGTTATGAGTGTCTGCATACAAGTCAACCCTAGGGGACTTCCCCAGTCACTCCTCCACCTTATGTTCGAGACAGGGTTTCTCGCTGAACCTGGGGCTCGATGGTTGGTTAGATTGCTGGTCATCAAGCCTCAAGGATCGGCCTGTTTCACTCCCCCAGAGCTGGAACTGTGGGCATGTGCTTTTCACAAGAGTTCTGGGGGTTCGGACTTAAGTCCTTTGGTTCATATGGCAAGCACTTTACCAACTGAGACATCCCCCCACACCCCAAAATCTCTATTCTTTTTTTTTTTTTTTTTTTTTTTGGTTTTTCGAGACAGGGTTTCTCTGTGTAGCTTTGCGCCTTTCCTGGAACTCACTTGGTAGCCCAGGCTAGCCTCAAACTCACAGAGATCCACCTGGCTCTGCCTCCCGAGTGCTGGGATTAAAGGCATGTGCCACCACCGCCCGGCTCCAAAATCTCTATTCTTAATCCCCACACTAAGCTGTACCTATACTTTCATTACATTTTCAAAATGTGATTCCTAATTCAGTTTGTAAGCACAAAAAATATTTCTTTGTCTATCAAATGTCCCGGATATACTAAATCAAAATGTCAGTGAAGATTTTTCTATGACATAGGACAAGAATCCAGTCAGTCCTAATGTCCATGGCCTATGATGCTTTACAACTGGAATCCCACCAAACATAATATAGGGAGCGTTCAAGGAAACAGCCCTGAGACTCGCACAAACTTGGAAGATTTGGGGAAGTGTGGTTTGTTTCCCGTCTGTAGTGTCTCCCAGCCCTGACTCCAGCACTTGCACATGGGTGAGAACTTGCATGTACACACCTGCACACACCTGCACATGCCTGCATGAGCATACTCACTGTTGACAAAAGCCAGGTGAAATCCAGCAGCCCATTCCAGGATCTCTGAGCTTATCAGTCAGCCCTGACGGGGGACCATTTTAGAGTGTGAGTCCTGTGAGGAAGAGATTGAGTCACTATCTCACATTTCAGAGATGTTTGTGAGCTCTACCTTGTCTTAGTGTCTCTCATTTATACCTGAATTCTCTCCTGTGGGAGAAAAGAAAATTCTGCCCAAGGAGATGTGAGTTACATAAGGCTTGTAGCCCATTTCTCCAAATTTATGGCTATAATCTTAATATTCCCCATAACTAAATTATACATGCTGTTGTCTAATTTCCCCACCGAGAATATGGACTTTAGTCAGACTGCCAGATTAGTATCAGTCCTTTGGGTTTTTGAGACAGGGTTCCTCTGTGTAGTTTTGGTTCCTGTCCTGGATCTTGCTCTGTAGACCAGGCTGGCCTCAAACTCACAGAGATCCGCCTGGCTCTGCCTCCTGAGTGTTGGGATTAAAGGTGTGTGCCACTGCTGCCCAGCTGAATTTTTTTAATGGATATGTGTTCCTTAGGTGTGAATGCTGATGAGCTAACTGATGCTAGTTTTAGTATTTTGAAAATACGTTTCATGGATTCTATGATGAAGTAAATTCAGAGAACTTGGCATACTTTTTTTTCTTTTAATGCTTTACAGTATGCCTTGTTTTATTGGAGGCTCAGGCTACCCCGCCGAAAGAAGCCCAATTAATTTTATACAGTTGATGTTCTCCAAGTTAAGACCTAGTCAAGAAACCCTAATCTTTCTTTCTCTAAGCATATTGTCTTGCCACAGAAGTAGTATACTATTGAGTGCTGGAAATCTTGTCATTAATGTCTTCTGGGGTGGTGTTCTTGGCGTCTGTTTATTGTACAAAGAGAGAGATTGCATAAGGACATTTGTTTAAGTACATCATATACTTTGATAACATTCACTGCACCCACCCTTTCTTGTCCCCCTCTTCCTTCTCCATCCTCTCTGTTCCCTTCTATGTCATACACACACACACACACACACACACACACACACACACACACACTCATATACACTCACACACACACACATACCACACACATACACTCATACACACATACATACATACACACATATGCATTCACATACACTCACACACATACACATACACATACATACACACATACACACATGCACACATAAATACACACTTATACACACACTCACACATACACACATACACAAACATACACTCATACACACACATACACACACAATATATAATATTTGACTTTTGGGGGCCTTATGGGTCTGGCTTTTTTTTTTTTTGCAAATGGTGTCACTCCATTCCATTCTTCATGAACACAACTCCACTAGTCTTCTCTCTGCCTTGATCTGTTAATGGCCACCTAGACTTGGGGAAGAGTGCTCCAAGAAGCATGTGTGAGCAGTGTCTCTATGGTATGCTGACTTGGATTCCTTCAAGGCATTCCCAGGAGAGTGTAGCTGGATAGTAGTTACTGATTTCTGAAAACAAATCTCTTTTATTCTTGGAATCCCCTCCTGGCTCTTAGAGAGAGAGAGAGAGAGAGAGAGAGAGAGAGAGAGAGAGAGAGAGAAGTGGGGAGAGAAACCACCCTCTGATTTTCTAAACATGGGGACATGATTCATACCTGTTTTGTAGGTTGTTAGCTTATTTCCAGAAGAAATAGAAGGAACTATGCACACAAGCTATAATCTCAGATGTGGTCAATACGCACAGGAAAATGGAAACTCCACCTTACCTTTTCAGCATTCAAAAATCCTACTGTGGCACACACCTCCAATTCCGTGATAGGCCTGGCTATGTGAAGACCCCAGTCCGTAGTGCTCATAAGCACTTTTTGTACCCCCTTTCTCCAAGGTAATTGGTTTCTGATGTGCCTCAGGGAAACACTGTGGAAGATAAAAGGCCTGCCCTGCCGTCCGTAGAGAGCTGGGCAGCAACAAATGATACAAAGTGTTCCTCAAACAGACCACTGAAGACAACCTTGTCCCCTCAGAGAGGGCTTCAAATATGGAGCGACACTTTCATGCCTAAGAACACTTTTGCCAAAACACACATAAAATGACGAGAGAAAGGCAGCTTTGGCCAGCACAGAGGATTAACTGTACCGTTGAGGCTTTAGGGATATTTGGCAAGACATCACAACTCTCAATCCCATCCCTGCCCTGCCAAGGAGTCTCCACAAAATGCCCCCCGCCCCCCGTGGATCAGTTAAATAGACTGACTTTGCCTCACATTGGTCATGGAGAGAATTAAGACAATGACTAGTGAGGCAATTTATGCTGCCATTTGGCCTCATAAGTACACGACACAGTGACTCACAGAAAATACCTCTAGACTGCTCAACTATCCCAAGGCCAGAGTCAGGGAGTTCTCCTTAACACCTTGTTTTGTCTCTGTTCATTTTGGCCTCTCAGCTGCTCTGAGCAAGGAGGCCATCTTCAGGCCAGCCCTACCTCCCTCCCTGAAGCAAGCGTTAGGTTAGGTTAGGCTCTGATCAGGTTCGCTAAGGTTGGGCTGATCTGCTTAGGTTCCTGCTGGTGTGTCCTTCACAAAGATATTCCAAGGCGGACCCGAAGGAGAACTTGAGTTCCTTTCCATCCTTGTCTTGTTCACTCACACCTTAACACACAAATGGAAAACTAAGAAAAGGAATTCATACCCAGTAGTGTTTGATATACCCATAGCATTTTCATTCTTGTGGTGTGTGTGTGTGTGTGTGTGTGTGTGTGTGTGTGTGTGTGTGTGTGATGTACAAAGGTTTGTTTAGTCTTTCATACATGACAAATAGCCTCCTTTGTGAAATGCATTTTATATTTATATTTGGGTGTTATCTCAGATTAAATGTCTAGGGAATTTGATAAATATATTTAAATCTGATAGACAGTTAATCCTATTTACCAAACTGCATATCCTGGGGCTTTTGTGGCCAAGAATACTAGAAATTTACTCTTAGATAAGCTTGAGGAGTACTTTTATCCTCTTTTAAATTGCCCAGATAATGAACTTGTGTATAACTCTATTTATCTATCTAGCTATTTATTTATTTTGAGAGTGAGTATCTATACAAAGTTCCACTATTCTAGAACTCACTATGTAGCCCAGGCTAGCCTCAAACTCACAGAGATCTACCTGCCTCCTCTGCCTCCCGAGTGCTAGGATTCAAAAGGCTTGCGCCACTCTGCCTGGTTGAAACTGAGGAAACATTTAACTTCAATTTAGTGTTTGTAGTTTGTCTGTCTATATTCTCATAAGCATCCATAGTCCAGAGAGGCTTAAAATTAGCTAGCATTCAAAATCTTTGGAAAATAGCCATGAGTAGGTAGACAGTGAGCCCCCTTCTAGCTCTCCAGTTTATATTCCTAGCACCTAACCCAGCTTGGAGAATGTTACATAGAGCCATATGCTAATTACTTTGGTGCTTTCTAGTCACAATGGAGTAGAATGCAGTTTGCTTAAGAACTAGAACATATAGCCAGGCAATGGTGGTGCATGCCTTTAATCCCAACACTTGGAAGGCAGAAGCTCTCTGTGAGTTTGAGGCCAGCCTGATCTACAGAGTAAGTTCCAGGACAGCCAACCTGCACTAGGTCTTATCAATCCTAGTCCGGTTTCCCTTTGCCTGGATCTTAGGGTGGTGAGTGAGTTCCATGAGTCAATCCTCAGGTACCACAGCCCAGACCACTGCCTTTAAGTGATCACAGTACATAAGTTTCTGCAGGACTTACCAACATGCAGTGCTATCCTGCTAATGTTGATGCTTCCTATCTGACACCTTCTTTGCAGTACCATCTTTCTGACTTTGGGGACTTACCAATCCAGTTCTTCACCAGTGCCCTACAACCTAGAGCAATGGCAGGCCTCTCAATAGGAGCTTTGTGTGTATTCGTGATTAAATAGTGGGTAGAGAGATGGGACAAACATTCAGTAAGTTCGCATCATTTTCAAGAAACAAAGTGTTCTACAGTCTTGGTGGTAACAACGAGTGCTGTTAACGAAAGTGACTGATATAACTGTACTGTGGGTTCTGGATTTAACAGCCTCATTATGTGTGGTCAGTGAGAGCCTCCAGGCCTCACTATGGATGCCCCAAGGCTGCCGTGGGCTGAGCCCAGCATGCCACCACCAAAGCATGCCGTGATAGCCAGTGCCTTCCTTCAGTGCCTTCCTCCCGAATTTTCTCTCTCCCTGGGCTGTACGTTCTACTTCTTGGGAACTCTCAGCCCTACTCAGGTAGCCTTTAGAGCATACTTCTTGTAACTAGAGTTTTCCTGCCTGGCCCACAATCAGGACAAATCTTTGTCACCCGCCAGTCCCACAGCCGCTCAGACCCAACCAAGTAAACACAGTTTGCTTACAAACTATATGGCCATGGCAGACTTCTTGCCAACTGTTCTTATAGCTTAAATTAATCCATTTCTATAAATCTATACTTTGCCATGTGGCTTACCGGCATCTTCACATGCTGCTTGTCCTGGCGGCGGCTGGCAGTGACTCCTTCCACCTTCTTGTTCTTTCTTTTCTCTTCTCTGTTAGTCCCGCCTATACTTCCTGCCTAGCCACGGCCAATCAGTGTTTTATTTGTTGATCAATCAGAGTAATTTGACATACAGACCATCCCACAGCAACTTCTGATTAGGTCCCTGATTCTAACAGCTTCAAGGACTTGTATTCTTCCCATGATGCTTAGCCCTTTGCTTGCAGCTCACTCTTGCCTGAAAGTAGGTGGTTGACAGACCCTTCTCTTACCCCACCCTCTTCTATGGCTTCTCTGAGATCTTTTTAGGCAGTCTGGTCTATTTAAGTCTTTCTCATGAATTCTTAGGGAAACTCTGCCAAGCATCCCAACAGTATTCTCTACAACAATGTGGTCTGACCCATAGCATTCATTGTGTTTCTTAAGATGTTTGGATAGTCATTTTACACACGCTCCATTGCTTACTCACTTCCACAAGTGCTATAAAGTCATAACAACAACAACAACAACAAAAAGCCAATACTGCACAGCCAAAGTAGCAGAGTCCTTTTGGGAGAAAGATAACTATAATTTGCTTTAATGCTGACAGATATTGATGTCAATGTGGAGAAGATGGAGTGTGAGGGAAATGACCAGAGGGAAATTACTGAAATATTTAATTTTTCAAGCCAGCATTGATCAAAATGAATTATGATGATAGAACTTTGTATGGAAAATCAGATTAAAGGCATAAATAGTTATGAGAAATATCAAGTGTTTTCCCACCTTTAAAAAGTAAACTATCTGAAAGAAATCAAATGATTTACTGAGAGTCACAGAATAAGCAGATGACACATCGCAGATTCAAATTCACCTTCTGACTCCCTTTCCACTATCGATTTCAGCCTCAGACATTATCAAGGTGTAGACAAGATGGTAACTAGGTTGATGGATGCAGGTTGTGGTGCTGTATCCAGGCTGGGCTAACAGAGAGGCAGAAGAAATAGGGCAGTCCCCTGTGGGAAGGGGGGAAATATTCTAGTAACAGACACATCTGTGGTTCAAGGCTGGATATGCTCCAAAATGCCTTGATCATGGAGGTATGATCCAATTTAAATTTTTAAATAGAAGACATTGCATTTTAGCACTGTGTCTATAAGACTCCATCAAAGACATCACATGCAATCTGCTTCAGAGAAGGACCATCAGGAAACATCTCTGGGAAAGAGGCTTACACCAAAGAAAGACATGTCTACCTGTTTCTGTGAATGGGGGAGAAGAGGAAGCGTCTGAAAAATCAGATGGGATGTAATCATCTGCACTGTGAACTCCTATCAAGCCATCCCACTGGGGCCCTGGAAATACGCTCTTTGCCTCTGCCAAAGAAATCCAAAACACAGAATAACAAAGTGAGTTAAAGTCTGAGTTAAGTGGCTTGTCAACGCAGTCTGATGTTGATTCTGAGCTCATGTCTGCCTATGTAAACTAGGAGGTTGTTTATGACAACATCCTGGAGAACAATTCTCAGGGGTTGTCTTTAGTTTGTGTTAATTAAACTTAATTTACCATTATCCTCTACAGTGTATTCTTTAGTGTTTGGGAGCACAGATTCTCTCGCACGTTCTCTCTCTCTCCCCTGCCCTGCCCCCATGCTTGCCTTCTCTTATTATATTAGTTTGCTATCTATTACTGTGACAACCAACCATGACCAAAAGCAATGGGGGAGGAAAAGGTTTGTTTGGTTTACACATCTTGATCACAGCCCATGGCAGAGGAAAGAGAAGGCAGGAATTTTCAAGCTGAGACGGCAGAAGAACACTGTTTCCTGGTTTGTTCTCCATGGCTTGCTCAGCCTGCTTTCTTAGGCAACCCAGGGCTGTCTGCCCAAGGGTGGCACCATCCACAGTAAGCTGTGCCCTTCCCCCATCAGTAATTAGTCAAGGAAATATCCCACAGACTTGCCTATAGGCTGATCTAAGAAAAGCATTTTCTCAAGTGGGGTTTCCTCTCCCCAGATGCCCCCCCAGCTTCTGTCTAGTTGAAGAAGAATGAACCAGCGCCCCCCATCATAACCTTCATAACCCATCACTGAGCATGTACTCAATCAACTTCCTAGTTCTGCACAGAGGAAGGATAAAAGGGCGGGAAGGCTGGAGAGATGGCTCAATGACTAACAGCTACTGCTGCTCTTGCAGAGGTCCTGAGGTCAGTTCCTGGTACTCACATGGGGCAGCTCGCACCTCCCCGAAACCCCAGTCACCAAGGTGCTGATGCCTCTGGCCTTCAAGGGCACTGGGATGCATGTGCATGGCCACACATACAAACATAATTGTAAATAAATTACAACTTCTTTAAAAAGATGAGACGGGAAAGCAGGGCTTGTTTGTCACAGAAATAAAACCTGTGTGGTCGAGGCCCAAGAAAAATAACAGTGTTTATGTTCCCTCAGATGACCAATTCCTTGTTTGCATTCCTAAGAGGGTTAGGAAGTTATGAAAAACACAAACAAACAAGCAAAAATGAACAACCAGAATGCCCCTCCCACCCCCGCAGCATTTCGGACTCTGTACTTCCAGTGATGATATTTTAAAACATAAGAAAATAGTTGATGATAGTTTGGAACATGGTCTCAGTATCAAAGACAAGAAGTTATTTCCATTTCAATGCATTTTTGAAATGAGAGGGTGCTCTGCTTTCTTGTGTCCACTGGAATCCACTTTTCTCCATTTAATGAACCTCCAGGATCAAGAATTCAGAGTGCACTCTATTTCACAAACCAGAAAAAAAGAGGTAGAAAGCACAGTAGAGCATTCTGCCTTTGTGAGAGTCGTCTTTCACCCGGTGTGAAAAGACAATGCTGGATCCTATCTCACCATTGCGAAAGATAAGGATTGCTGGATTATGTGTGCGGGACTAGATTTATCATCAATGGCCATACTCAAACTTATCCCAAACTTACACTGACCCAAGAATAGAGCTGAACTTAGAACAACCAGAAAAGAATTCATAGACTGAGTTTTTTTATTAGAATTTTTTTTAAATCAAGGAGAATTGTCTCCAGAGACATAAGTGGCCTCATGGAATAATTGAAATTATAATTAAATAAAAGTGAGACGTCCCGGGATGTCTATAGCTCCCTGCAGATGATTGAACTACCGCAGAAGGGAAGAAATGGCTTTCCAGCTTTCCCAGTGCAAGAGGATTCTCCAGGATTTCAGAGTTGGAGAAGGAACCAAGAAAAAGACCCAGCCATGCCCCACATGACAACATCCTATCAACAGTGATCAATAAATGTGAGAACGGCCCTGTTGGGCTACAGTGGAACAAAAAAAATCCCAGTCCCTGGAGAGGTGGTAGCCATCCTGGCCTGGTAGTAAAACACGTCACTCAAGTGTTGGTGATAACACTGGTGTAAATATATTACCATTACCAGCTGTATGAAGTACTGCACACAAACTCATGTATATTGTATTATATTTGATAAAAATAAATGACTCTTACTGGTATATGTACTTAATACTTTTTAACATTTTCAGGGTATATTACTTACTTTTTAAAAGGCAGAGCCATATATGTGCTGTGGAATGGTGTTGCTGAACTACATCAATGAAGCATCCCACATCCATTCTTTACCGGGTCTTAATAGTGCCAAGAGACCACATTGATTGGCTGACCCTCCCCAGCTATCTTTGTGTTTATGGTTCTTGTACAATGATAAAATGGCCCAGAAATGGATTTCTCAAAAAAGAAAGTCTTATTGTTTAGAGATTATGATGGTCAAATATCATCGTCAACTTGACTGAATTTAGAGTCGCCATGGGAACATGTTTCTTGGTGTATCTATTGGGATGCTTCCAGGAAGGTTTAACTGAGAAGGGAATATCCACCTTAAATGTGTGGACCCAGGACTGAATAAAATGGCAAAGGAGGGAGACAGGTGGATGGACACCAACATTTAGCTCTCTCTCTCTGCTTCCTGACTGTGGATGCAATATGGTCAGCTGCCTCACTCTCCCTCTGCTGTGGTGTCCCACCTGCTGTGACATCCCACCATGATGGCCGATACCCTGAAACTGAGCAAAAATATACCTGTCCTTCCTCCAGTCTCATTTGTGGGCAATGCTGTCACTGTGTTGAGAAGAGCCATTAAGACAGTAATAAATGGCTGTAAGTACCAGGGCAGACAAGGTTGACATTCCACCCTGCCCGGTCCATCCTGCTGGACCATGGTCAGCTATACAGAGAAGGGAAGTCACCTTCCACATTTCCATCTCCTCATCTCCAGAATTAACAGGTCAATAACAACACAAGTCATGGAGTTGCTAGGATGCATGCGGCCAGTGCTTATGGGTACATTTGGTGTTTCACAAGTACCACCAAATGAAAGCACCGAGTGTTCCAGAAGGCTGAGGAAAATGATGTTCTGTGCACTGAGCTCAGAAGTAATGGCAGGATGTCTCTGTGGAGCTAGGAATTAAAGTTGGAAAGGACTCCACGCAAACTCAGCAAGGGTGTTGGGAGAGGGTGGGGAGGGTGAGGACTGGGGCACCTTCCCCTCTCTCCTATGAAGAGCAGACACCAGAAAGCCAGGAAAACTGGAATGTGAGGAAAGGGGTTCCCTTTCCCAGATCAATTTATCTATGCCCACCTCAGAAAGTGAGCCCATGTGTCAAGTTACACCTCTTTCAAAAGATCATCTATCAGGGCTAAAGAAATGGCGGACCTTTTCAAAGCATTCGCTGCCCTCCCCAAGGACCCCCATTTGGTTCTTGGCACTTATATCAACCAGGAGGTTCACAACCATCTGTAACTCCAGCTGCAGGGGATCCAGCGGTTCTGGCCTCTGAAGGCCCCTAAGCTCACACGCACGTACACACATCCACACACACATGGGTTAGGGAAGGAGTCTTCTGAGGGGTCCCCAGCAAGTGACTCAGGAAACCCCAAAGATGCAGCTTTGGGGAGTGGAACCTAGGGTGTAATGGGCTTCACAGGGATGTGGTTGCCTGATCATCCATGTTCATGTGGGTAACCCTAAATAAACATGTCATTTTACCAAGTTAGACTCGGGGGAATTGTTTCTTTGACTGTCATCAATGCCCCACCTGGGGACATCTGCCTGCAAAATGTCACACAATAGAAGATATTCATAGAAGCATTATTTTAATAGTCTTAAAGCAGAACCAACCCAAGTGCCTATCAACTAATAAGTGGATATACAAAATGCAGTCGTCTATCAGTACAGCTGGAGCTTTACACAGTCATAAGAAGGAACGGGGCATTGATCCTGCTATGCTAACTTAAAGGATGCAGACACAAGATCATGTGGTATACAAGTCGCATATATTAAATGTCTGTAACAGGCAAAAAAAAAACCAGAAATAAATTAGATAGAAAGTAGATTTTCAGTTGCTAGAGGCAGAGACAGGAAGGAAATGGTCATTGGCCACAAATTTGTGGGATTCCTTTTTGAGATTATAACAATATTCTGGAATTGTATAGTGGGTTTTGGTACACAGCTTGTTGAAAATACTAAAAAAAAAAACAACTAATTTGTATATTCAAAATGTAAATTTGTGGACTATAGATCCTATCTCAGTAAAACACAGGAAAAAAATCGGTACCCACTTCAACACATTGCATTAAAGAAACGGAAGGTCAGTGGGATCCTCGGTTTTGCAAATGATTTCATTAGCTACCTGAGCATTCGCTTCTGCTCTGGATCCTCTCTTCTTCATCTGGAGAGAAACCAGAATAACACTTGCCACCCACATTTGTGACAGGGACCCACATTTGTGACAAGTCCTGTGTGTATTTTTGAAATGCCTGTTTTCGAGCAAGATGTGATATACAGATACAAGGTATTATTATTATGAGAAAGGTAACATTGTGTACCAGGTGGCTTTAAATAGAGTCACAATGCGGCAGCTGAGTCTCAAACATATGTCCACGTATTCATTGCTCACTGCTGGGGAGTGGCCCATTTAGTGCACCATGCTCCAAGTTGGTCATCCATGAGAGCAAAGCCTGAAGAATACTCAAACACATGTGTGCATGCACACACATGCACTCAGACACATAGATGCATGGAGGAACACACACACACACATGCAACTTACTCAACAATAATTTAATAAAATACATAGTTGTCTGGGGGAAAAAACGGGTGCATTTGTGTATATACTTGTAGATGTGTGTCTACATATGTGAATGATGTATGTATATATCATGTAGTAGTGATCTTGTTTTATTTGGAGAAAAGCCTTCAACTTTCTACTTACTTTTCCATGTGTAAACTCAGGATAACCTCACTGAGATCTCACTATAAAAATTAATAACCCAAGTTAGAACACAATTTGCTCCTTCCCAAGGACACTGCTAAAGAACAGATGGAAGGCAGCATTTCCTCTGGGGCCCATCGCTGAGTTAATGGGCAGATGAGAGCAATGGTGTGAGCAGCCCACCTCCCGGGCAGTACCTGTTACTGCGGAGGCCAAGCCTTAGGAAAGAGGAGATAAAGACAGCCCATACACCAGGCCATACAGTGTGTGTGTGTCTGTGTGTGTGTGTTTATGTGTGTGTGTGTGCACCAACACTGCTGCCAGCTCCCAGCTGCCCTTGAAGGGGGATTTCTACTGTTACGCAATCAACTGCTTTGTCTGGCATGATGGCATTTTTAGAGAAGGCTGAACGGGAGTGACCAAAAGCGGGTTCTTTGTTGAAATGGCCTTGATCTTGCTGGCTCACTCTTGTTCCCCCTTTTTGAGACAGGCTCTCCCTCTAGTTTAGGATGACCTAGAACTTACTAGGTAGTCTACCTTGATCTTGAATTCAGTAATCCTCCTGTCTTAGACTTCAGAGTACTGGGATTATATGGGCATGGCAACACGCTCAGCTGATTATCTTAAATACAAATTTGAAAAGCTGGTATCAAATCTTGGGATGTTAATCTCCCTTTACAGAAAAGTGATTCCCCATGCATAATAAAGAGTAATGGGCTCCTGAGATGGCCCAGCAGCTAAAGGCACTTGCTGAAAAAACAGGTGATCCATGCTGGCTCACCAGGACACTCTTGGCTAAAGGAGAGAACTGACTCCCCAAAGTTGTCCTCTGACCTCCACACCCATGCCCTGACATGTGTACACCTACCTACCTACACACACACACACACACACACACACACACACACACACACACACACACACACAATTTTAAAGTGAGCCAATGCAAGCAAAAAGGATTAATATAGATTTACATTGGATGTTTACATTTTCAATTACACAAACATGCAAATCTATATGGCAGTGAGTTCCTTGGGAGAGAACCCAGTCGATGAATTCTAAAGTTGTTTATATTATTACTTCCTCGGGTTTCAATGACTGTCTCTGTTTTTTAAGTGTCAGCTATTGGGCTTTCTTTATTGAGAAGGAAAACCCTGTTTCCATGTGTGTTGGGGTCCTTGAAGACTAAAAACAATTCTAAAAACACTTATTCAGCTCTGGTATAAGCATTGTATGCAAATCCACTTATTAAATACTATCTTGCAAACATTTCCCTAGCAATCGTCTACAGCTGGTACCTACCTTCTGAACTGCTTAGAGAAGTCGGGGGTGGTGGGGTGGTGGTGGAATAATTCAGGGCCCTCATTGGGCCAGTCAGTGACTCCCACAGCAGGCCAGTTAGTTCATTGCCCCTGGTGCATAAGGTAAGTGATTCTGGGCAGTTAGTTCCAGGGGTCATATGAGGGATCACCCAGGTTGACCCAACTAGCCCTGGAGTTGGCCTCACTGCTGGAGGTCAGCAAGAAGCGGTGCTCTGGTGCTCACCCTGGCTGCATCTGAAATTGTCCTCCGGCATGATGGGAGGATTTCAAATGTAGTACAAAAGGCATCATCCGTTTTCTTCTTAGCTCCTGGCGAAAAAAGAGTGATTTGTGTAAACGGAATTGTGTGTGTTACATCAGCCAAGTGATCACTTCCCAGAGCCCTCCCCTCCCCCATCTGGATTTCAAACGTGCTGGAAAGAACTTAGTAACACCAGCTAAGAGGTGCGGTGGGTGAGGGCTGGGCTTTAGCTTTGTCTGTGGCTGGTTTAGAACTGTGGGCATCTGCTTCCCTATACAGGAGGGCCAGGAAGGGGGCCGGCCGAGGGCTGGATGAGGAGAATGAGCATGTTAGTCGCAGCCAGCCAGCACCTTCTTTCTTCATCCCTGCCCAAGTAGCCACCAGCCGCCAGTTCAGAGCACCCTCTGGAGGGGATCAGCACATGTTTTCCTTTTCCTTGGGATGATTTAAGGAGTTCTCTTCTGGGAGGAGGAGTTTGAAAGACTGATTTCTCTTGGACTGAGATAAACTGGCTGTATTCAAATGAGCAAGCCGAGGAAGCAGCAAATGTATTTCTGTCTCGCCTCATCTTAGAGGTTCCTGTAGCGTAAATTGTTAGAAGGTCTTATCAATAAAAAACAAACCTGAAGCCAGGTACTGGGGTGAATGCTGGAAGATCAGAGAAGCAGAACAAGCCACAGCCACCTCACCTTGCCAGTTCCTCAGCTGATTCTGTTTCCTCAGGCTGGAAACCTCTGAGTCTTCATCTGAATGAATCTCAGCTGAACTGCTTCTTGAAAGCTTAACCAGCCTAGTTCCTGGTCCTCATGCCTTATATACCTTTCTTGGGATTAAAGGCTCTTGTTACCATGCCTGGCTGTTTCCAGTGTGGTCTTGAACTCACAGAGATCCAGGCAGATCTCTGCCTCTGGAATGCTAGGATTAAAGGTGTGTGTGCCACTATTTTCTGGCCTCTATATCTAGTGGCTGTTCTCTTCTCTGACCCCAGATAAGTTTATTAGGGTGCACAATATTTTGGGGAACACAATATCACCACAGGTTCCCACTTTTCAAACCTTGCCTTTTGCTAGCTCAAGAACTGCTGATATCTCTGTTATGTATGCCGGTTTATTGTTATCTGTAGGTGCCTAGTAAAGCTTCATCTCCTCATCTCCCTAAGGAGGAATACTTGTTAGGAGAGTGGAAGAAAGCATTAGTAACTATGGGTGTCCACAGGTCAAGTTTTATCTCAGACCTTTCCAATTGCTCCTTTAATTAATTGTCTTTAAGCCAGAGTCACATGGTAACCTTGTTAAAAGCGCATGGCCTCCTCATCCCAGATAAGCTTGGCTTAGTAGGTTTTGAGAGCAATCAGTATTTTGTCATGCTTACAGATAATGTTGAAGTAGGCCAAACTTTGCTGCTGATTGGGTTGGGGGTAGGCTGAGATAGTCATTTTGATTTCTTCTAATAACTCTATCCATTAGATTAAAAGGAAGAGCACACTAAGTGGTTGTCTAATACCAAATGGTCATCCCTGAAAACATACAAACAAGTGACATTATGCAGACTAAGCAGGATCTATTTAGTACTATAGATTACATATATAACAACAATTAATGAAAAGAAGGGCCATGAATTTAAAAGAGAGCAAGGAGGAGCATGTGGGAGGGTAGGGGGAGGAAGGAGGAGAGAGAAATGATATAATTATGATCTCAAAAATAAAAGAAAAAAACCTGAAAGATAAGATACACCTGAGCAGGTAATCAACTTTTACAAATTTGACATGTGCCATTGTGTGTGTGCGTGTGCGTGAGCGTGTGCGTGTGCGTGAGCGTGTTCGTGTGTGTGTGTGTGTGTGTGTGTGTGTATGTGTGTGTGTAGGGTTGTGCATGGGTGTATGTATGTGGGTGTGTATGGGTGTGTATATGGGTGTGTATAGGTATGTGTATATGGGTGTGTGTATGGAGGTCAGGACAGCTTTCAGGAGTCTGTCTTCTTCCACCACAGGTTCCAGGAATTGAACTCAAGGTGTCTGGCTTCCTCAGCAAATGATTTTATCCACTGAGTCATTTTGCCAGCCTACAAAGCTTTCTTTTCAACTTAGATGTAGACACACCCTGAGCCCCTTCATGAATCCATTTGGCCAAGTTGTAAAGGAGAAACTTGAAAGCCTTCTGGGTGGTGGAGTTCAGGTTTGAAGTGTCTCAGTTCCGTAAAAACCTGCCTGGAAACCATGTCCTCTCTCGTGGGAATCAAGTTTTCTTTGGTTCCTAGCTCTTAGGAAATATACTCAAGATTCAAAGTCCTACCAATGAATTTTCAGCTTCTTGAGGGGTGGAACCTGTCATGTGAATGGACACCTCCTCCCTTCTTGAGGGGCAGAGCCTGTTGTGTGGATCGACCCCTCCTTTTTCCTCTTGCAACACATTAACAGGTAGGCAATAAGCACTTTCTAAATGTATCTTGATGTTTACTAGTTTGTAAATTTATAATTTCTACTAATTTTTAAAAAATTAAGAATGTTGATGAAATTTAAATGTAATTACTGTTAACAGTCTGAAAGACTTGTGTGAATTTGCAAGTGTATTAAACTCCTTGAAGAAAAGATGTTTTCTCATCTCAAGTTATTTCTCTCAGGAATGGGAAAATGCAGCAATTTGCTTCGACACAGACTCCTAAGTGTTGATTTAGCATCTTTCATAAATACAATCCCTACGCCTCTGCTGTATAACTGCTCTTAAATAGATTGGCAATGGATGTATAATGAACAACCCACTTTACAAACATCTGAAGACGCCATTGAAACACACAGACACACAAGACAAAAGCCACACATCGATTTGGCGAATACTTAATTATCCTTTCCTAAGCATCTAATATTATGAACATACAAATAATTTACTTCCTGCTGAGATAACACAGTGATGGGAGGGAGGGGACCAGCAGTGGTAGCCTGACTGGCCACAGACTTCAAGGCTAAGGGAACAGTAATCAATGGGCCAACAGCAGCCCAAGTCAGCAGAGGCCTCTAAAGTGGTCTCTGTCCTTAGTGAGCTGGAGAGGTCAGACACATCAACAGTCCATCACTGTGGAGGCTGGAGAAGGCCAAATGGTGATATATCGGAAATGAAGAGAGAACTACCCAGGGTCAGGCTTAAGGGACAAGAAGCACTCACTGAATCTCAAAGGGTAATTAAGAGTTCACCCAGCAATAACTCCGTTGACAGGAGTTAGGTCGATTGGGCTGGTTTTTCAGGTAGTTCAGGACAACACCTTAGAGTGTGCTCTCCAAAGGCTCAACAATAAAATGTACGTGCCAGTGAAAGATGTCAATCTCAGCAGAAGCCAACAGTCCAGTCAATCCTATTCGACCATGTAAAATCTAGTTACGCTCGTGGAAATGCAGGCAGCAGGGTGCCCCACTTAATAGAACAGAGAAATGGAAGAGCACATAAAAATGGGATTTATTTACTTTCCCGACTAAGGACCGAACGGCTTCGTGTGTTCTTGTTAATTCACAAAGTTCCCGACTCATATTCTGAGGACCCATCCCGCTGTTTTCAAATAACCGTTAGAGATAATCGTCGGGGTTTTATTTAGGCCACATGACCTTAATTTTTATTTCTGCTTCACTCAGCGCAATGCTGCTTATTTGCTGAGGTCCTAAGTCGGACATTCGATTAGATGACTTACCGACACCTAGTGGCAAAGATCGGAACTGGGGCTACTGCCACAGTGCTGTTTGTGTGTCTCGCCCAGCACACTTTGGTCCCGGGCCGTCCTTGCATTTCATTTTCTCTTTTCAACCCCCCTTATCCTAAGGATGCCAAAGTTAATCCACACCAACTTTTTTGCCTTAAAAAACACAGCTGAATGGAGAAATGAAAATCAAAATAGAAAAAAAAAAAGAGGAGAGAATCAGCTGAGGGTTAAAACCACCTAGGAGACTAGATCAACCAGAGGGCTTAAAAAATTATTTATTAGACATATCATACCAAGAAAGGTAAATTGCTCAATTAATCTTTAATTCTATCTTTTCCACTTAGATTTGAAAGAGTAGAGTAAGCATGTATAAGATAATCAAAATCTAAGACATAGCTCTATTCGGATTTCATTTAAACTGAAGAGACCATGTCGTCACTGTCATATATTGTAAAGTATCTTTCTAGTTCCTCAATTTCTGTTCCCTCCATTTCTCAATTTGCCTTATGATGTCTACTTGTTTTTCCTACTAAAAGCATCTATTGAGATGAGAACATTAATCCGTGTGTTTGCATTGTCCTAAAAAGAAGTGGATGACTTGTTCTCCCATCATGATTGTAAAAAAAAAAAAAAAATCCACCTAATCAATCAGAAAAGCAAAAACAAAAGAATCATGGTAATTAGTACTATTTTTTTTAAAGCAACAAGCTCACTAGAGGATGCTTCGAAGACCTCCAATAGCTTCAAGTGAGGAGAAGGAACCCATCCCAGATAAACACTACGCATGGTTCTGAGGAAAATCACACAGGAGTCAACTGCCTCACATCTCTGGGAGAATAGAAAACAGGAACAACGCTGACGAACTGGGTTCAGCTTAAAAACCAAAACAGATGTTGAAAGATGCAGACAAGAGAGCCCCCGTTCTCGGCAGGAGTCTGTTTGCCCGCATTTTATGATTCACCAAGACGTGGAGTTCATCTTTTATGGACTGAGCCCCTTGGAGACCCAAGTCCTGCAGGATAGACACTCTATCCAACAAAAGGAGCTACTTGCCCCTTGGAGGTAGATTTCACAGATGGTGTGATACAGTGTCTGGGATGCTTAAGTCCAAATAAGAGAGTTCCTTCATCCCTGAGTCTAGATTGGTGCTGGCCAGCCACCTTCCACTCAAGGCTCCTCTGCAAAGCCTTTTTCCTCTGTCTGAAGTGCCAGCACATACACCAATCTTTAATCATGGCTTTTGGGGTCAGAGTTGCACTATGTAGCCTTTGACTGCTGGTCCAGTCTGTTTTAGTATTAGTCAAACATCAGTTGGGAGTTTACCATGCACTGGGTTAAGGTGTGCTTCAGGGATGCTGCAATGAACAGGATACAGATCCTTCCCTCCAATGAAGTAACCCCAGTGTGTATCTACAGGAATTGAGCCTACTGTAGGGAGCAGGCTAGAAAACAGCTTCAATATAAACTGTCCTCAAATGGACTCCAGCGCTTGGTGTTCAGTGACCTACACATGGCAAATGGCTTCACCAAAGTGGAGTGGGATGACTCCAAGTTTTGAGAAAGAGAGGGATCAACAAAAGGATGGAAAAGGAACCAGCACACCCCCACACATTAAAATACAAATCTGGGGTTCAAAGTACTGCATGGGGTAAAAGTCAGTCCGAGAGTCTAATCCACTTGGGTACTACGTACTTGGAAGCCAACAGAAGACTGACTTAATGGGCACCTGGATGAGCCCAGGTGTTCCGGAACACCAAAGTACCATAATCTAGCAGCAAAATTTATTCTAACTTCTACCTGCTGATGGGAGGGGGCATTTGCTGGCTTCCTAGTCCCACTGAAATGGTCCCCCAAAATCCATGACACTTGGCAGTGGGGTGTTAGGCTCATATGAGTGAGTTAGGAGAAATACTCTGTGAGGTCCTTAAATAGAACCTAAACAAAAGGTGTTTGCTCAGGAAAACCCTACATTATTTGTATTTTAACAAGCAGTTCTGAAGAAATGCCCTATTTCATCACACACTACCACCACCAAATGATGAAGTCTTGTCTTATTTTTAAGAACAAAACTTCACACATATATTGTTTTCGTTAGTCAACAATATTGTACCTGATGGCATACATTTCTAGTTTTATCTATTAATATTATTACTTTGATGTTATTATTTTTATCTTTGTATTAACATTATGGTTATCTGTAAATTATTAACAGACCACGAATTTGTCCTCACTGAAATGTTTTTTGCTCACTGAGAGTAAGCAGGTAATTTGGTATTAAGTAAATGAAATTTTTAACTTGAAGTTAATTTGCATGGTTTATTTTTCTAAATATTCTAGAACACACACCATTGGTTTCTTTCTTCTAAGTAAGTATATGATCTATACTTCAGACATATTGTAAATTAAACAACAATGATGATCAATTTTATGTTGGTGCTTAAAAGCCCTGCTTTCAATTGGTGCCTGTCCCCAAATGAAAGTGGGCAAATAGTTACCATTTATTAAATGTCTTTTAGTCAAAAAGGATAATGTTTTTCTGTTGTCTTAAAAGAGTGATCAAATCTTAAAGCAAAACACACATTAAATTATATAGATGTTCAATATCAACCCTTGGATCTCCTTACCAGTGAGAGAGAATATAGCTTTCCACTTTCAGAGTGGAGCTCTTACTGTCTTTCACTGTGGAGTTATTTTGAATGAAAGCAAACTTGGATGAATGAGGGTATTCATTGAAGTATTTTCTTACCATCAAAGTCAACCATAGCAGTAAGATTTGTTAAAAATCAGTATCTAAATCTGCTATAAAAGACCTTCAGATAGGATGAGTTAGGGAGCTGAACAGTTATGATGTAGACTTGTGACAATGCAAATGAGCTAAAATGTTCACAGTAGAAATGAGGTAGAGGCTGTGGCAACGTTTGCTCCAAAACTTCAAGTAGTCTCTTTGCTTTCTTAAAATTGTACTCTGTGTATTTATTATGCAAAGATATAGGCTTTATGATGATGTTATCTTCAAGTGTATCCTACACTTTGCTTCTATTTACTCTGCATTGCGGTCTTCCTCTTCCTCTCCCTCTCCCCAACTGGTCCTATTTCTATGACAGGTGTGCTTTTGATTTGAATTTCTCTGATGATGGCCACTTGTACTTCCCCTTTTGGGAAATGTCTGTTTACTTTGCCCCTTTAAGCTCTGAATTGGTTTGGTAGGATGGTCGATTCTGAGTTCTTTCTTTATGCATTAAAGATATTCACACACACACACCCCATCAGATGAAGAGTTGGGTCAGGTTTTCTCTCCTTCTATAGCGTTCATCTTCCAAGTCCAGTGACCTCGCTTCATATAAAATTTTCCAGTTCCATTCATTTGCCTTCAAATTTCGTCATTTCACAGCTGAATAAAATTCCATTGCATGAGTGTACCACGTTTTCATTGCTGCACATCTGTTGATGGGCATCCAGGCTGCTTCCATTTTCTTGTTACTGCCGAGACACAGCAATAAACATGAGTGTGCAAATTTGTCTGTAGTGTGGTATAGACTCCTTTGGGCACACGCCCGGGAGTGGGATAGCTGGGTCATATTTCTAACTTTTTGAGAAACTTACGTGCTTGTTCCCATTGTGGCTGCACCAGCTTACACCCCTACTCCAGCATAAAAGGAATATTTCACAACAAATAACACAGTAGAGACAGAAAGATTGAACTATGGTTTTGATTTATGTGATTGTATTATCCAGAGGTTTGGTTCCTTTTCAACATAAAATTGTGGTCAAAGTATTTTTTTAGAGCAAATTGAAGCCCAGAATTAGTGGTTAGATGGCAAAGAAACACTCAATTGCCTTTGATAAGATAAAGTTTCCAAGACTGATGGAATTACATCACACAATCCACAGGAACAGACAGAACTACTCCTGTGGCAACTCACGGGGAAGTGGGCCCATGGCAGGGCCTTTGCCTCTGGCTTGCTCTGTCTGCCTGATTTATAGCCCATCATGCATCTGCTGGGCTGGGTGATTGGCACTTGCATGTGGGTGCTCAGCTGAGGGAGTGTCTTCTTGGGGAAGCTTGCCCTGGCTCTGGGCTGGCACAGGGGCCACGGTCGCAGGTCCCCTGCACATACTAACTGGCACACTGCCCTCAGGACTCTCGGCACTAGACCCTTCTTGTAATCAGGGAAATGGGCACTTAACTTACCCCTGTCACATCCTCAACACAGTGTCAGGAACTATACTAAGTCCTCAGTGGGTACTTCTCCAATCCATGAGTCAACTACATTGTAAAGATCATTTCCTCCTTTCTTGTTGAAAGTTTTTCCTTCTTGGACTCCAAAGCTAAATAGAGCACGTTGTCTGAGCATGAAGTCATCACTGTCATTAAGGGGTAGACTCCTGAGAACATGGGAAGGTTCAAAACGCTTTGTCCCATCCAAAAGGTGCAGTAGGTAACATCTAGGACACCCAAAGCTACTCAGTCAAATCATCAAAATGGCCACAATAGTTTTCTCATTTGTCATGTCAGGATTTAGGCTACAGAGTTCTTTTAAGTACTCCAAAGAGTCCTTAAAAACAACTATTCTCTCTTATTTTATATTTGAGAAGCAGGCTCTGAGAGGTAAATTGTCTGTCCACACAGACGGCAGTTGCGAGGGGTGTTGATGGTCCCCAGATCTGCTGAAGCCTGGGCACTTTACATGGCTTTCTCTAGTTTTAGTAATCAAGGGCCACAATGGGATGGTGTATACAAACAGAAAAAAAATCTTCATTTGAGCTCTTGGAAGCTAGGAGTCCAAAATCATAGTTGATCAGCAGAATTATGTTTCCTTTGAGATTCTGAGTGTAATCCCTTTTGCCTCCCTGCCTCTGCTGGTGGCCTTCACAGGTGAGCCCAGGCACACAGTTGCATCATGAAGCTTCTGCTTCTGTCTGCCCCTGACCGGTTTCCCAGTGTCTGTCTTCCCATTACTTTCCCATGAGAACTCCGGTCATTTTAGATTATGGCCTCATCTCAGCCATGTACATCTATAATGACCCTCCTTCCAAATAAGGTCACAATTTGGGGTGCTGGAGGAAGAGCATCAATATATTTTTAATGGACATAGTTCAACCCATAACACACACACACACACACACACACATGAGTTATGCTGTTTGTCTGTGGAAATAAATTAATAACATTTTGCTTAACCTTGAGACCACAGGGAACAAATTGTTCGAAGAGGCACAACCGAATAACACAATAAAGTACAGGGAGTGTAAAAAGCATAGCCCTATTCCACTTACATTATTTCTACTCTCCATCACCAAGTATCGGTTAATAAAATATGTTCCCCAAATCATTGCCGTGTTTCTAGAGATGCTGTTGTCATGGTGAAGTGGAACAGAGGAAGCTGAGTTTTAGGCAGCCATATTAGTAAGACTCATGTGTGTGGCTCCTGACATTTCTAGGCCACAATCTCACAGAAAATTTCCTGTTCTTCTGGCTATTATATTTCCACCCACCTTTCCCACAATGATCCCTGAGCCTTAGGTGCAGCAGTTGGACTAAAGATGTATCCATTGGGACTGGGCTTTTACATTTTGATCAGTTGTGGTGTTCTGTAATGGTCTCCATTTGTTGCAGAGTTTCCTTGATGAAGGGGTGAGAACGACATTGGTCTGTGGGAAGAAGGGCAAATATTTAGAGTGGAGTCAAAAATTATGCTGGTTTAATGAAGGGTCAGTTTTAAGTTCTCCTCCAAGATCCACCACTTCTCTAGACCTGAGTAGATGACCTGAGCATGGACGGCACCAACAGACAGGCTTACATAGAAGGGGGAGCGTTCAAGAGGCCTCAAGGCTACACAAAGAACTACAGACAACTCAGGAATGCTGTCAGTGAGAGAAACAGTCTTCCCCAGGGAAGAGCTCATTAGCTGGCTATCCAATACCAAGTGGTCAGCCCCAAAATACACATACAAGTCACATGGTACAGACTGAGCAGGTGGAATTTATGGGTTTAGCTATATGTGCATGTATATGCATATATTTATAACAAAAATGAAAGAAAAAGAGGCTATGGATTTGAAAGAAAGCAAAAAGGATGTGTGGAAGGGTTTAGAGGATGCAAAGGGAAGGAAAGAGGATGAAATGATATTATAATCTAAAAAAAATTTTTTTTAATTTATTTTAAAATGCTAATTTTTTTTCTCTTTGAGATTTGACTTCATGCATTCATTAATATTTATTGTCAACTTGATGGGATTTAGAATCACCATGGCAGCTGGGCAGTTGTGGTGCATGCCTTTAATCCCAGCACTCGGGAGGCAGAGGCAGGCGGATCTCTGTGAGTTTGAAGCCAGCCTGGTCTATAGAGTGAGCTCCAGGACAGGTTCCAAAGCTACACAGAGAAACCCTGTCTCAAAAACAAACAAACAAACAAAAAAGCAGCTATAGAATCACCATGGAAACACACTTGTGTGTCTATCAGAGTGTTTCCAGAAAGTCTTAAATAAAGAGGGACATCCAGCCTGAATGTGGACACTGCCACCCCAGAGGATGGTGTCCCATCCTGAACAAAAAGGAGACAGTGAGTAGAGCGTCAGCACTCATCTTGCTCTGACCAAGGACACCTGTGACTCCCTGCTTTCTATATTTTTCCCAGTGACTTCCTGGTCGTGATCTACTGAACCCTTAATCTGCGAGTGAAATGAATTCTTTTTTCCTTAAATAGCTTTTGTCGGGTATTTTGTCATAGCAATGAGAAAAGTAACTGAACATCCTTGTGGTGGTTTGAAAGAAAATGGCCCCCACAGGGAGTGGCACTAACAGTAGGTGTGGCTTTGTTAAAGTAGATATAGACTTGTTGGAGGAAATTTGTCACTGTAGGAGTGGGCTTTGAGGTTTCCTAGGCTCAAGTCATGCCCAGTGTGACACAGACTCCCTCTGCTTCCTGCGGATCAAGATGTAGAACTCTCAGCTCCTTCTCCAGCACCATGTCTGCCTGCATGCTGCCATGCTTCCCTCCATGATGATAATGGACTGAACCTCTGAAACTATAAGCAAGGCCCAGTTAAATCTTTTCCTTTATAAGAATGGCTGTGGTCAGGATGTCTCTTCATAGCAATAGAAACCCTAACTAAGATAATCCTTCACTAGAATAGGTTAAAATGACAAATCCTAAGAATGAAGACAGTGAGTGAGGTTTTATGCAGGTGGTTAGCAATGTTTGACCAAAGGGTAATGCAGCCTTTATGATAGGTAAACAAAACAACATAGGAGAAACCAGTTGTCTACATGCGATCAGTGAGTGCTTCCACTTTCAGAGTGTCCTATGGAGTAGAAGAGACTTCTCACTAATGGGGCATGAGTTGAGTGACTTGTATTACTGATAAATTTCCTGCTGCTCTCATCTCCCATCCACTTATTGGAAGAGAGGCCATCAAGGTTCTAGAGACAGTAGATGGAAGGAATCTAGGGCCCTGAGTCATCACATGGAGGGAAATGGTTTCCCAACCAAGGGACTTCCTGGACCACAGTATTAGGTAGGACTAGCAAGATAGTATTCATGAGGTACAGGAGTTGGCACTGTCGTTAACAATACAGAAAGCTGTACTTTAACAAAGCGTTACTAGAAAAATTTTAAAGTTATTTTAGTGTAGAGATTATGGGTAGGTAGTGAGAAAATAGATAACACATGCTGGAAAAGCAATGGAAATCAGTGTTCCACACGAGGGAAATATTTGGCAAAATAGCCTGTCTTACCATCAAAACACTGTGTGTCTATTGAGTATGTGGCTTTAGGAAAAGGAGTTGGGAACAGTACTCATGAATAGTGGCTTTTCATGCTGCTTTTAGCGAGTATTAAATGAACAACAATGACTTCATGCAAAAATTGGCTGACTTGCAATGGGACTTGGAAAGAAAGGAAATTGCTAGATCAAGAATCTAAGAAGTAAAAGTCTGAAAACTCAAATCTCTGAAAGACTTATTCCTGGGTTAGTAAAGTGATTTGTTCCCTTGGCAAGCTCAGCATGCAGCCAATCCCATTCAATCCTGTTCTCTCCAGTGCCTCCTAATCAGTTCCCATTAAGTCAAAAGAAAGACACAAGAAGAGAACGATAAAAGAGACATGAGAACTTACTTTAGGGAAGATTCTGGGATGCGGTTGGTTATTGATGTGTGGAACTCCCTGAAGACAAAGCAGATCAGAAGTTTACTGTGTTTCTGAGGAATCACCACCACCAGAGACACTACTAACTCAACCCATTAATTATCTAAGTACTAAAGACCGGAGGACACCAAGCTTCCATAGGAAAGACCCTGTGCTTTCATGTCAACTTGATACAAGCCCGAGTCATCAGAGAGGAAGGAGCCTCAGTTGAGGAGATGCCTCCCTGAGAGCCAGCTGTAACACATTTTCTCAATTAGTGATCAATGGGGGAGGGTCCAGCCCATGGTGGGTGGGGCCATCCTCCCTGGGCTGGTGGTCTTGGATTCTATAAGAAAGCAGGCTGAGCAAGTCAGGGGAAGCAAGCCAGTAAGCAGCACCCCTCCATGGCCTCTGCATCAGCTCCTGTCTCTAGGTTCCTGCCCTGTTTGAATCCCTATCCTGGCTGCCTTTGGTGATGAAGAGTGATGTGGAAGTTGAATAAACCCTTTCCTCCCCAACTTGCCTTTTGGTCATGGTGTTTCATTGCAGCAATAGACACCCCAACTAGGACACCTAGGGAAAGTACTGCAGACTCTCACCCCCGAAGAACACAGTCCTCAATACTTTCCTAAGGTGGCCTCAGAAAGCAGAAGAGGGATACAGGTATAATATTGTCACCTTGAAAGGATCTGGGTTCACCTAGGAGACAAACCCATAGCCACACCTTAAAAGATTATCAAATTATCAAATATCTAGATTAGACTAGGCCCATGGGCATGCCTGTGAGGGGTTGTCTAGATTGGGGTGAGGTAGGAAAACCTATCCTAACCTTGGGCAACACTACACCATTGTCTGAGGCCCTGGACTGAGCATAATATAGAATGCAGGCTGAGCACCAGCATTTAGCAGTGTGGAGGTTTTGCTACTAGCTGTCTCCGGATTCTGCTACCATGTCCGATCACCAGGATGAATATACCCTGGAACTGAGCCCAAATTAAGTCTGGCTTTCTTAATTTCCTTTTATCAGTTATTTCTTTCACAGCAATAAGACAAGTAACTAATTAGATGTTCAGAGAGAGCAACCAGGCTCCGCATCCAGTCTTCCTCCCCTCTGGGCTGGCTCCTCTATCCCTATGACACATCTCAACTTTTAATCATAGTCTACTTTTCTTGTTCACCTTGTATTTTACTTGCCAGATGTAAACTCAGATCTACATAATAATATTACCAGACATTCAAATTCCTCATAATAGAGAATTTTGTAACTAAATTTTGCTGCAGTAATTAATGTTGGGTGTGTTGGTTTCTGAGCAGAAGAATTTGGTGTGATGGTGGTAGTTGGGAGACACACACACATCTCTCTACACATCTCTGAGTTACCAACTACATAGCTATGTGTGTTTGTATGTATATGTGTATCTGTGTATAACCTATGTGGCTATTCATCATTTTATTATCTCCCCATCTTTCTTACATCGGTCCTAAAATCCATGAATGTGTAGTTTTGTTCTGGATTTTTCTGTCATCATTTTACCTGTAACTGTGGCTCTTTTATCCAAAATAAAACTGTTTTCCACCTTTGAACTATACTGTCTCATTTGTATAATTCTGTTTTACATAGAAAGTTCTAGATTTACTAGCCTGTACCACTACCCATCCCCCACAAAAAAACCTAAAATACAAAACAAACAAAAATACCCAATTAGAATTCCTATCTGTTTTCGATTCTTTTTATTACCATTCTGATGATCTAGAGTCCAAAGACTATATTAAAAAATCATTGATGTCCTCTTTCATTTAGCTTTGTTATGAATTTGAAATGAGTCAGCCTAATGTTCCTATTTTGAAGTTCTTTTTAACCAGCCTGGTTGATGTAATGTTTTGGTATGTTTTGAAAGTCAAAATTATGAAATAAGGTACCTTCTGAGGAATTTCATTCTCTTCCACACCCTCCTATTTGTTTCCCACACACTGGAATAACTGACCTCATTTGTTTCTGGCCTGCCATTCCTGTGTTTCGTACCCAGATACATGTTTAGGAAACTATAATACATCAATACAACCAAGTACCGTGTGGGAATAAAAATGAATGAGCAACACTTCTGTGAATTGACATTCAGTGATCTCCACAGCATCTTATGAAGTGAAAAATGCAAAATGCACATGAATACTTCCTAAGAACATAATGAGACGCAGTGTGATAAACAGATAATAATAGAATATAGTGCATTAATGTTTGTTCCAGCACAACCACAGGCAAGTTAGCCAGAAGAGTATGACTGAGTGAGTAACTTTCATAATGATAGTCTTTTGATTTTGGTTTCTTTTGTTTATTTTTTGTGGATTTTTATTATAGGGGAAGAGTCTCCAATGTGTTACCCAGTTGGGAACACATAAAATCGAGAGGTTAAAGTTCTCCTGGGATGGGGATTTAGCCCAGCAGGTAGAAGGTTTCCCAGAGCATGTGAAGCCCTGAGTTCTACCACTAGCTCGTGAACTGGTCATGCCTATGATCCTGGCCCTGGTGAGGAGGAGGCAGAAAGGTCAGAAGTTCAAGATCATCCTTGGCTAC
>NC_134869.1:54671380-54680123 GCF_049852395.1 Peromyscus maniculatus bairdii
GGTTAGGGTTAGGGTTAGGGTTAGGGTTAGGGTTAGGGTTAGGGTTAGGGTTAGGGTTAGGGTTAGGGTTAGGGTTAGGGTTAGGGTTAGGGTTAGGGTTAGGGTTAGGGTTAGGGTTAGGGTTAGGGTTAGGGTTAGGGTTAGGGTTAGGGTTAGGGTTAGGGTTAGGGTTAGGGTTAGGGTTAGGGTTAGGGTTAGGGTTAGGGTTAGGGTTAGGGTTAGGGTTAGGGTTAGGGTTAGGGTTAGGGTTAGGGTTAGGGTTAGGGTTAGGGTTAGGGTTAGGGTTAGGGTTAGGGTTAGGGTTAGGGTTAGGGTTAGGGTTAGGGTTAGGGTTAGGGTTAGGGTTAGGGTTAGGGTTAGGGTTAGGGTTAGGGTTAGGGTTAGGGTTAGGGTTAGGGTTAGGGTTAGGGTTAGGGTTAGGGTTAGGGTTAGGGTTAGGGTTAGGGTTAGGGTTAGGGTTAGGGTTAGGGTTAGGGTTAGGGTTAGGGTTAGGGTTAGGGTTAGGGTTAGGGTTAGGGTTAGGGTTAGGGTTAGGGTTAGGGTTAGGGTTAGGGTTAGGGTTAGGGTTAGGGTTAGGGTTAGGGTTAGGGTTAGGGTTAGGGTTAGGGTTAGGGTTAGGGTTAGGGTTAGGGTTAGGGTTAGGGTTAGGGTTAGGGTTAGGGTTAGGGTTAGGGTTAGGGTTAGGGTTAGGGTTAGGGTTAGGGTTAGGGTTAGGGTTAGGGTTAGGGTTAGGGTTAGGGTTAGGGTTAGGGTTAGGGTTAGGGTTAGGGTTAGGGTTAGGGTTAGGGTTAGGGTTAGGGTTAGGGTTAGGGTTAGGGTTAGGGTTAGGGTTAGGGTTAGGGTTAGGGTTAGGGTTAGGGTTAGGGTTAGGGTTAGGGTTAGGGTTAGGGTTAGGGTTAGGGTTAGGGTTAGGGTTAGGGTTAGGGTTAGGGTTAGGGTTAGGGTTAGGGTTAGGGTTAGGGTTAGGGTTAGGGTTAGGGTTAGGGTTAGGGTTAGGGTTAGGGTTAGGGTTAGGGTTAGGGTTAGGGTTAGGGTTAGGGTTAGGGTTAGGGTTAGGGTTAGGGTTAGGGTTAGGGTTAGGGTTAGGGTTAGGGTTAGGGTTAGGGTTAGGGTTAGGGTTAGGGTTAGGGTTAGGGTTAGGGTTAGGGTTAGGGTTAGGGTTAGGGTTAGGGTTAGGGTTAGGGTTAGGGTTAGGGTTAGGGTTAGGGTTAGGGTTAGGGTTAGGGTTAGGGTTAGGGTTAGGGTTAGGGTTAGGGTTAGGGTTAGGGTTAGGGTTAGGGTTAGGGTTAGGGTTAGGGTTAGGGTTAGGGTTAGGGTTAGGGTTAGGGTTAGGGTTAGGGTTAGGGTTAGGGTTAGGGTTAGGGTTAGGGTTAGGGTTAGGGTTAGGGTTAGGGTTAGGGTTAGGGTTAGGGTTAGGGTTAGGGTTAGGGTTAGGGTTAGGGTTAGGGTTAGGGTTAGGGTTAGGGTTAGGGTTAGGGTTAGGGTTAGGGTTAGGGTTAGGGTTAGGGTTAGGGTTAGGGTTAGGGTTAGGGTTAGGGTTAGGGTTAGGGTTAGGGTTAGGGTTAGGGTTAGGGTTAGGGTTAGGGTTAGGGTTAGGGTTAGGGTTAGGGTTAGGGTTAGGGTTAGGGTTAGGGTTAGGGTTAGGGTTAGGGTTAGGGTTAGGGTTAGGGTTAGGGTTAGGGTTAGGGTTAGGGTTAGGGTTAGGGTTAGGGTTAGGGTTAGGGTTAGGGTTAGGGTTAGGGTTAGGGTTAGGGTTAGGGTTAGGGTTAGGGTTAGGGTTAGGGTTAGGGTTAGGGTTAGGGTTAGGGTTAGGGTTAGGGTTAGGGTTAGGGTTAGGGTTAGGGTTAGGGTTAGGGTTAGGGTTAGGGTTAGGGTTAGGGTTAGGGTTAGGGTTAGGGTTAGGGTTAGGGTTAGGGTTAGGGTTAGGGTTAGGGTTAGGGTTAGGGTTAGGGTTAGGGTTAGGGTTAGGGTTAGGGTTAGGGTTAGGGTTAGGGTTAGGGTTAGGGTTAGGGTTAGGGTTAGGGTTAGGGTTAGGGTTAGGGTTAGGGTTAGGGTTAGGGTTAGGGTTAGGGTTAGGGTTAGGGTTAGGGTTAGGGTTAGGGTTAGGGTTAGGGTTAGGGTTAGGGTTAGGGTTAGGGTTAGGGTTAGGGTTAGGGTTAGGGTTAGGGTTAGGGTTAGGGTTAGGGTTAGGGTTAGGGTTAGGGTTAGGGTTAGGGTTAGGGTTAGGGTTAGGGTTAGGGTTAGGGTTAGGGTTAGGGTTAGGGTTAGGGTTAGGGTTAGGGTTAGGGTTAGGGTTAGGGTTAGGGTTAGGGTTAGGGTTAGGGTTAGGGTTAGGGTTAGGGTTAGGGTTAGGGTTAGGGTTAGGGTTAGGGTTAGGGTTAGGGTTAGGGTTAGGGTTAGGGTTAGGGTTAGGGTTAGGGTTAGGGTTAGGGTTAGGGTTAGGGTTAGGGTTAGGGTTAGGGTTAGGGTTAGGGTTAGGGTTAGGGTTAGGGTTAGGGTTAGGGTTAGGGTTAGGGTTAGGGTTAGGGTTAGGGTTAGGGTTAGGGTTAGGGTTAGGGTTAGGGTTAGGGTTAGGGTTAGGGTTAGGGTTAGGGTTAGGGTTAGGGTTAGGGTTAGGGTTAGGGTTAGGGTTAGGGTTAGGGTTAGGGTTAGGGTTAGGGTTAGGGTTAGGGTTAGGGTTAGGGTTAGGGTTAGGGTTAGGGTTAGGGTTAGGGTTAGGGTTAGGGTTAGGGTTAGGGTTAGGGTTAGGGTTAGGGTTAGGGTTAGGGTTAGGGTTAGGGTTAGGGTTAGGGTTAGGGTTAGGGTTAGGGTTAGGGTTAGGGTTAGGGTTAGGGTTAGGGTTAGGGTTAGGGTTAGGGTTAGGGTTAGGGTTAGGGTTAGGGTTAGGGTTAGGGTTAGGGTTAGGGTTAGGGTTAGGGTTAGGGTTAGGGTTAGGGTTAGGGTTAGGGTTAGGGTTAGGGTTAGGGTTAGGGTTAGGGTTAGGGTTAGGGTTAGGGTTAGGGTTAGGGTTAGGGTTAGGGTTAGGGTTAGGGTTAGGGTTAGGGTTAGGGTTAGGGTTAGGGTTAGGGTTAGGGTTAGGGTTAGGGTTAGGGTTAGGGTTAGGGTTAGGGTTAGGGTTAGGGTTAGGGTTAGGGTTAGGGTTAGGGTTAGGGTTAGGGTTAGGGTTAGGGTTAGGGTTAGGGTTAGGGTTAGGGTTAGGGTTAGGGTTAGGGTTAGGGTTAGGGTTAGGGTTAGGGTTAGGGTTAGGGTTAGGGTTAGGGTTAGGGTTAGGGTTAGGGTTAGGGTTAGGGTTAGGGTTAGGGTTAGGGTTAGGGTTAGGGTTAGGGTTAGGGTTAGGGTTAGGGTTAGGGTTAGGGTTAGGGTTAGGGTTAGGGTTAGGGTTAGGGTTAGGGTTAGGGTTAGGGTTAGGGTTAGGGTTAGGGTTAGGGTTAGGGTTAGGGTTAGGGTTAGGGTTAGGGTTAGGGTTAGGGTTAGGGTTAGGGTTAGGGTTAGGGTTAGGGTTAGGGTTAGGGTTAGGGTTAGGGTTAGGGTTAGGGTTAGGGTTAGGGTTAGGGTTAGGGTTAGGGTTAGGGTTAGGGTTAGGGTTAGGGTTAGGGTTAGGGTTAGGGTTAGGGTTAGGGTTAGGGTTAGGGTTAGGGTTAGGGTTAGGGTTAGGGTTAGGGTTAGGGTTAGGGTTAGGGTTAGGGTTAGGGTTAGGGTTAGGGTTAGGGTTAGGGTTAGGGTTAGGGTTAGGGTTAGGGTTAGGGTTAGGGTTAGGGTTAGGGTTAGGGTTAGGGTTAGGGTTAGGGTTAGGGTTAGGGTTAGGGTTAGGGTTAGGGTTAGGGTTAGGGTTAGGGTTAGGGTTAGGGTTAGGGTTAGGGTTAGGGTTAGGGTTAGGGTTAGGGTTAGGGTTAGGGTTAGGGTTAGGGTTAGGGTTAGGGTTAGGGTTAGGGTTAGGGTTAGGGTTAGGGTTAGGGTTAGGGTTAGGGTTAGGGTTAGGGTTAGGGTTAGGGTTAGGGTTAGGGTTAGGGTTAGGGTTAGGGTTAGGGTTAGGGTTAGGGTTAGGGTTAGGGTTAGGGTTAGGGTTAGGGTTAGGGTTAGGGTTAGGGTTAGGGTTAGGGTTAGGGTTAGGGTTAGGGTTAGGGTTAGGGTTAGGGTTAGGGTTAGGGTTAGGGTTAGGGTTAGGGTTAGGGTTAGGGTTAGGGTTAGGGTTAGGGTTAGGGTTAGGGTTAGGGTTAGGGTTAGGGTTAGGGTTAGGGTTAGGGTTAGGGTTAGGGTTAGGGTTAGGGTTAGGGTTAGGGTTAGGGTTAGGGTTAGGGTTAGGGTTAGGGTTAGGGTTAGGGTTAGGGTTAGGGTTAGGGTTAGGGTTAGGGTTAGGGTTAGGGTTAGGGTTAGGGTTAGGGTTAGGGTTAGGGTTAGGGTTAGGGTTAGGGTTAGGGTTAGGGTTAGGGTTAGGGTTAGGGTTAGGGTTAGGGTTAGGGTTAGGGTTAGGGTTAGGGTTAGGGTTAGGGTTAGGGTTAGGGTTAGGGTTAGGGTTAGGGTTAGGGTTAGGGTTAGGGTTAGGGTTAGGGTTAGGGTTAGGGTTAGGGTTAGGGTTAGGGTTAGGGTTAGGGTTAGGGTTAGGGTTAGGGTTAGGGTTAGGGTTAGGGTTAGGGTTAGGGTTAGGGTTAGGGTTAGGGTTAGGGTTAGGGTTAGGGTTAGGGTTAGGGTTAGGGTTAGGGTTAGGGTTAGGGTTAGGGTTAGGGTTAGGGTTAGGGTTAGGGTTAGGGTTAGGGTTAGGGTTAGGGTTAGGGTTAGGGTTAGGGTTAGGGTTAGGGTTAGGGTTAGGGTTAGGGTTAGGGTTAGGGTTAGGGTTAGGGTTAGGGTTAGGGTTAGGGTTAGGGTTAGGGTTAGGGTTAGGGTTAGGGTTAGGGTTAGGGTTAGGGTTAGGGTTAGGGTTAGGGTTAGGGTTAGGGTTAGGGTTAGGGTTAGGGTTAGGGTTAGGGTTAGGGTTAGGGTTAGGGTTAGGGTTAGGGTTAGGGTTAGGGTTAGGGTTAGGGTTAGGGTTAGGGTTAGGGTTAGGGTTAGGGTTAGGGTTAGGGTTAGGGTTAGGGTTAGGGTTAGGGTTAGGGTTAGGGTTAGGGTTAGGGTTAGGGTTAGGGTTAGGGTTAGGGTTAGGGTTAGGGTTAGGGTTAGGGTTAGGGTTAGGGTTAGGGTTAGGGTTAGGGTTAGGGTTAGGGTTAGGGTTAGGGTTAGGGTTAGGGTTAGGGTTAGGGTTAGGGTTAGGGTTAGGGTTAGGGTTAGGGTTAGGGTTAGGGTTAGGGTTAGGGTTAGGGTTAGGGTTAGGGTTAGGGTTAGGGTTAGGGTTAGGGTTAGGGTTAGGGTTAGGGTTAGGGTTAGGGTTAGGGTTAGGGTTAGGGTTAGGGTTAGGGTTAGGGTTAGGGTTAGGGTTAGGGTTAGGGTTAGGGTTAGGGTTAGGGTTAGGGTTAGGGTTAGGGTTAGGGTTAGGGTTAGGGTTAGGGTTAGGGTTAGGGTTAGGGTTAGGGTTAGGGTTAGGGTTAGGGTTAGGGTTAGGGTTAGGGTTAGGGTTAGGGTTAGGGTTAGGGTTAGGGTTAGGGTTAGGGTTAGGGTTAGGGTTAGGGTTAGGGTTAGGGTTAGGGTTAGGGTTAGGGTTAGGGTTAGGGTTAGGGTTAGGGTTAGGGTTAGGGTTAGGGTTAGGGTTAGGGTTAGGGTTAGGGTTAGGGTTAGGGTTAGGGTTAGGGTTAGGGTTAGGGTTAGGGTTAGGGTTAGGGTTAGGGTTAGGGTTAGGGTTAGGGTTAGGGTTAGGGTTAGGGTTAGGGTTAGGGTTAGGGTTAGGGTTAGGGTCTAGGGTTAGGGTTAGGGTTAGGGTTAGGGTTAGGGTTAGGGTTAGGGTTAGGGTTAGGGTTAGGGTTAGGGTTAGGGTTAGGGTTAGGGTTAGGGTTAGGGTTAGGGTTAGGGTTAGGGTTAGGGTTAGGGTTAGGGTTAGGGTTAGGGTTAGGGTTAGGGTTAGGGTTAGGGTTAGGGTTAGGGTTAGGGTTAGGGTTAGGGTTAGGGTTAGGGTTAGGGTTAGGGTTAGGGTTAGGGTTAGGGTTAGGGTTAGGGTTAGGGTTAGGGTTAGGGTTAGGGTTAGGGTTAGGGTTAGGGTTAGGGTTAGGGTTAGGGTTAGGGTTAGGGTTAGGGTTAGGGTTAGGGTTAGGGTTAGGGTTAGGGTTAGGGTTAGGGTTAGGGTTAGGGTTAGGGTTAGGGTTAGGGTTAGGGTTAGGGTTAGGGTTAGGGTTAGGGTTAGGGTTAGGGTTAGGGTTAGGGTTAGGGTTAGGGTTAGGGTTAGGGTTAGGGTTAGGGTTAGGGTTAGGGTTAGGGTTAGGGTTAGGGTTAGGGTTAGGGTTAGGGTTAGGGTTAGGGTTAGGGTTAGGGTTAGGGTTAGGGTTAGGGTTAGGGTTAGGGTTAGGGTTAGGGTTAGGGTTAGGGTTAGGGTTAGGGTTAGGGTTAGGGTTAGGGTTAGGGTTAGGGTTAGGGTTAGGGTTAGGGTTAGGGTTAGGGTTAGGGTTAGGGTTAGGGTTAGGGTTAGGGTTAGGGTTAGGGTTAGGGTTAGGGTTAGGGTTAGGGTTAGGGTTAGGGTTAGGGTTAGGGTTAGGGTTAGGGTTAGGGTTAGGGTTAGGGTTAGGGTTAGGGTTAGGGTTAGGGTTAGGGTTAGGGTTAGGGTTAGGGTTAGGGTTAGGGTTAGGGTTAGGGTTAGGGTTAGGGTTAGGGTTAGGGTTAGGGTTAGGGTTAGGGTTAGGGTTAGGGTTAGGGTTAGGGTTAGGGTTAGGGTTAGGGTTAGGGTTAGGGTTAGGGTTAGGGTTAGGGTTAGGGTTAGGGTTAGGGTTAGGGTTAGGGTTAGGGTTAGGGTTAGGGTTAGGGTTAGGGTTAGGGTTAGGGTTAGGGTTAGGGTTAGGGTTAGGGTTAGGGTTAGGGTTAGGGTTAGGGTTAGGGTTAGGGTTAGGGTTAGGGTTAGGGTTAGGGTTAGGGTTAGGGTTAGGGTTAGGGTTAGGGTTAGGGTTAGGGTTAGGGTTAGGGTTAGGGTTAGGGTTAGGGTTAGGGTTAGGGTTAGGGTTAGGGTTAGGGTTAGGGTTAGGGTTAGGGTTAGGGTTAGGGTTAGGGTTAGGGTTAGGGTTAGGGTTAGGGTTAGGGTTAGGGTTAGGGTTAGGGTTAGGGTTAGGGTTAGGGTTAGGGTTAGGGTTAGGGTTAGGGTTAGGGTTAGGGTTAGGGTTAGGGTTAGGGTTAGGGTTAGGGTTAGGGTTAGGGTTAGGGTTAGGGTTAGGGTTAGGGTTAGGGTTAGGGTTAGGGTTAGGGTTAGGGTTAGGGTTAGGGTTAGGGTTAGGGTTAGGGTTAGGGTTAGGGTTAGGGTTAGGGTTAGGGTTAGGGTTAGGGTTAGGGTTAGGGTTAGGGTTAGGGTTAGGGTTAGGGTTAGGGTTAGGGTTAGGGTTAGGGTTAGGGTTAGGGTTAGGGTTAGGGTTAGGGTTAGGGTTAGGGTTAGGGTTAGGGTTAGGGTTAGGGTTAGGGTTAGGGTTAGGGTTAGGGTTAGGGTTAGGGTTAGGGTTAGGGTTAGGGTTAGGGTTAGGGTTAGGGTTAGGGTTAGGGTTAGGGTTAGGGTTAGGGTTAGGGTTAGGGTTAGGGTTAGGGTTAGGGTTAGGGTTAGGGTTAGGGTTAGGGTTAGGGTTAGGGTTAGGGTTAGGGTTAGGGTTAGGGTTAGGGTTAGGGTTAGGGTTAGGGTTAGGGTTAGGGTTAGGGTTAGGGTTAGGGTTAGGGTTAGGGTTAGGGTTAGGGTTAGGGTTAGGGTTAGGGTTAGGGTTAGGGTTAGGGTTAGGGTTAGGGTTAGGGTTAGGGTTAGGGTTAGGGTTAGGGTTAGGGTTAGGGTTAGGGTTAGGGTTAGGGTTAGGGTTAGGGTTAGGGTTAGGGTTAGGGTTAGGGTTAGGGTTAGGGTTAGGGTTAGGGTTAGGGTTAGGGTTAGGGTTAGGGTTAGGGTTAGGGTTAGGGTTAGGGTTAGGGTTAGGGTTAGGGTTAGGGTTAGGGTTAGGGTTAGGGTTAGGGTTAGGGTTAGGGTTAGGGTTAGGGTTAGGGTTAGGGTTAGGGTTAGGGTTAGGGTTAGGGTTAGGGTTAGGGTTAGGGTTAGGGTTAGGGTTAGGGTTAGGGTTAGGGTTAGGGTTAGGGTTAGGGTTAGGGTTAGGGTTAGGGTTAGGGTTAGGGTTAGGGTTAGGGTTAGGGTTAGGGTTAGGGTTAGGGTTAGGGTTAGGGTTAGGGTTAGGGTTAGGGTTAGGGTTAGGGTTAGGGTTAGGGTTAGGGTTAGGGTTAGGGTTAGGGTTAGGGTTAGGGTTAGGGTTAGGGTTAGGGTTAGGGTTAGGGTTAGGGTTAGGGTTAGGGTTAGGGTTAGGGTTAGGGTTAGGGTTAGGGTTAGGGTTAGGGTTAGGGTTAGGGTTAGGGTTAGGGTTAGGGTTAGGGTTAGGGTTAGGGTTAGGGTTAGGGTTAGGGTTAGGGTTAGGGTTAGGGTTAGGGTTAGGGTTAGGGTTAGGGTTAGGGTTAGGGTTAGGGTTAGGGTTAGGGTTAGGGTTAGGGTTAGGGTTAGGGTTAGGGTTAGGGTTAGGGTTAGGGTTAGGGTTAGGGTTAGGGTTAGGGTTAGGGTTAGGGTTAGGGTTAGGGTTAGGGTTAGGGTTAGGGTTAGGGTTAGGGTTAGGGTTAGGGTTAGGGTTAGGGTTAGGGTTAGGGTTAGGGTTAGGGTTAGGGTTAG